>NW_020525031.1:0-202500 GCF_003368295.1 Carassius auratus | reverse complement strand
CGGAAGACTTTTACACTGTATGTGGGATTGTCCTCAGGTGCAGACGCTTTGGCTGATCCATCAGTCTAATAGCTTTGTATTGGAAGAAAGTGGAAAAGCCACCCATTATACTTTGAATCAACAACATGTCCGTTGGTTTGTCAATTGGAAGGATTACATATATTCTGAAATGTATAGTGTCCTTTAAAAAAATATTTGGAACTAAACCATTTATATCAACCTCAGATATCTGTAATATAATAAAAGAGGGAGAAAGCGATTCAATTTATCAGACACAATTTATTAAGCTATCAGACATTTAGCCCTTACCCCAAAAAACCCTTTTTATTTGTATCCCAGGTATGTATGACTAGTACCCCCAACTCCTATTGTATAGTGTTTTGAACTGACCTGTGCTGCTGCTTTTTTTCTTTTTCCTTGTTATTGTCTCTCCTTTATGTAAATAAGATATCTGATTCAGTTTTGCTGTATTATATTGACAATTACTTCTTAATATATTGTTTAAAAAAACTTTGAGAAATATTATATTGCCTTACAATATCTTGCATTTGTAATCTTTTTTTTTTCCCAAAAAAATATTCTGTGTCTGTATGTGTGCTCTTTTTGTTTTAATTCTTTACTTGTTTCTGTCTCTATCCTATTTGCTCTTTCTCTTTCACTTGTGCTTTTGTTCTTTTGATAATTTTTTTTTATTTTTCTTTAATTTCTTTGATTTTTCTTTTGTTTCATTCATTCGTTCATTCATTCTTTCTTCAACCCATTTGCTCTCTCTCTGTTCGCTTCTGTTTATTTTTTGATTCTATCTTTTTCCTTAAATTTTATTTGCCGTGATCTTTTTTTTTTTCGTTTTTGCATTGATTTTTCTTTCTTTCCTTTTTTATTTTTTGCATTGATTTTTCTTTTTGTCTTCCTTCGTTATGTGGTTCAGGTGTCTTTTATTTTGACATGCGTATTTCCGGTGTGAGTCAAGAGGACTGTTTTCAAGTTGGTGGATAAAATCTAACGATATGTTGAAGAAAATATCTACAATAGATATTTCTTGAGGTGTGATGCCTGCAGATATTCGTGATGGAGGGGTAAGTTATTCAGCTCTGTGTCTATGCGTTAACAGTCGTGTGTGTTCTAGCTCGGTCGTTTTTAAGCTTGTCCAAAATGGCGAGTGTTTTGGTGACTTGTTGTCGCCAGCGAAAATGTTAACGTTACCTCAGAACCGCGCAAAACCGAACATGTCTTTAAAAAGACTTCATTAGAAACTCGAGTTCTTCTACAAAGATGCACAGTAAATTAGTGGACAGATGACTGACAATGTGTTATAAATAATCAGAAGATGTTTAATGTCTACAGTTTTACACTTATACACAGATATTAACTTGGGCTAACTTACTTGACATTTGAAGTACATTACTTTTGTGTTTCATCCATTATTTTTCATATTTTTATTATTAATTGAATGCATTAATTAATATGACATTGGTCTGTTACAGAGAATTCTACAGGTAAAAAAACATTTTAGAAAAACATTTCTAAATAATGCAAACCAAATTGTAAATTATTTTTCACAAGTTTGGGATTCACAAGATTTTTTTTGGAATAAGTGTCTTATGCTTTCTAAAGATTAATTTATTTGAAATAATAATAATAATAATACAATATAAACAGTGGTTTTGTATTTTAAGGTGGTTTTATTCCTAGAAAGTCTTCAGTGTTGCATGATCATTCAGAAATCATTCTAATCTGATAATTTCGAAGTCAAGAAACATTTCTTATTATAAATGTTGAAAACTGAATGCGCTGTAAGTCTCTTTGGATAAAAGCGTCTGCTAAATGCATAAATTTACATTTAATTTTAAATGTAAAATAATTCATTATGTAACTGTTTGTAGAAATATACATGTATACACACTGTTGTTTAAAAGTTTGGGATCAGTAAGATTTTGTAATGTTTTTGTAAAGAAGTCTCTCCTGCTCATCACGACTGCAGTTATTTGATCAGATGTACAGAAAAAAAACTTTATTATAAGGAAATATTACTGTCATTTAAAATAATGGTTTACTATAATTTATTCCTGTGATGAAAAGCTAAATTTTTCATCAGCAACATTACTCCAGTCTTCAGTGTCACATGATCTTTCAGAAATCATTCTGATATGTTGATTTATTATCAATATTGAAAACTGTTGTGCTGCTTAATATTTTTTTGGAACCTGTGACACTTATTTCAGGATTATTTGATGAATCAATTTAACACAATCTTGCTGAATAAAAGCATTCATTTTGCTAAAAAAAGACCCCAAAATTTTGAACGGTAGTGTATATTGTTACGAAATATTTCTGTTTTGAATAAATGCTGTTCTTTTTAACTTTTTAGCTTCGCAAGTTCCAAAAATATTAGGCAGTCCAACTGTTTCCAGCACTGATAATAAATCAGCATATCAGAATGATTCTGAAGGATCATGTGACACTGAAGACTGGAGTAATGATGCTGATGAAAATTCAGCTTTGCATTACAGGAATAATAATAATAAAAAAAACATTTCAAAGTATATTAAAATAGAAAACCTTTATTTAATTACCCAAATATTTCACAATATTACTGTTTTTTTTTCTATATTTCTGATCAAATAAATGCAGCCATGATGAACAGAATAGACTTCTTTAACAAACATTACAAATCTTACTGATACCAAACAAACAGCATTGTTTGTGTGTGTGTGTGTATACACATTAGTTTTTAAAGCTAATTTTGATGTATAATTCTTCTTCATCTTTCAGTGGAACAGGAGTCTATTACCAAGCAATGCCTGCTGTGGGACCCGATGGGAAAAATGTCATGAAGTTGATTCCTGTCCAGAAAGTAAACGGACATTTTTATCAGACACCGTTTAGTACAGAAAGAGACCGTGTGGATCTACAACTGAAATCCAATGTAAAACCCATTCATGCACCTGCTGCCTCTTCATATCAAACACAGACTCTGCTTCCCTCCCTTCAGCCCATAGCAGATGAACGGTATGTCCTGAAAACCCTGCCGCAGGTCAGAACTGTGTCTAACGCCATTAAAACTCAGCACGGTGGAGCTAATAACCTCATTATTCACAATCCAAAGCCAGTGCACGTTCCTCTTTCAACACCCTCGGCTTCCCAGTATTCAGTCCAGCTACCTCCTCAGCCCAACGGACGGGTCATGGCCGCAGTGCAAACGTTGCCCGTTACAGTTAAGTCACCCGTTCTCCCAAACGGTCATTTCCTGCAGATCCCTGCGAATGCTAAAGTCAGGACCCTGCCAGCCACGGCGCTCCCACAGTCCATCAAATGCCGGATAATGAACTCTGTGAGTAAGCTCGAAAAGGGTCCACCAACTGTTGTGTTTGTTTCCCCTGTGAACTCTGTCAAGCTAAATTCTGACCAGCAAGTGGTTTCGGTTACAAAGCCAAGTCAAATACAGGAGACCCTGTTTCAAAATCTCCCTGCACCTGTTATTGTTCCTAAAACGAATGAAGAAGTGAACACTCCCATTAAATGGGTCGTCCAGGAGGGAACGGGTGTATCCGCTCCTTGTCTTATTCCTGTATCGACACCGAATGTCAGCTCTGACACCATGAATGCAGTTAAGCATTTCAACTCAGTCGGGACGGTAAATGAAATCGCGCTAAGCAAACCCACACCTCCTCAGGCCAGCCACGAAAAGATCACCCCAGGGAAAGACAATGCTCTGGTCATGTGCAATGGGAAGGTCTACTTTGTGGCAAAGAAAAATTCGCAGATTGCCAAGGACGTGATGATCAGTGAAGGTGGTAAGAGGGGGGTTGTCAGCACCTCTCCTGCCCTGCCTGCCAGCTCCGCTCTGGGCTCAAGCTCTCCTAAGCAAGACCCAAAACTAAATGTAAGTGAAATCATTGATCTCTGTGATGACGAGGAGGAGATGTCCACGTGTCTGGGAGGTGCTCCGGGAAATTTGCCCACACCGAGTCAAACAGAGGTGGATGAGAGCGATGAAGACTCTAATGTAATATTTGTGTCGTATATTCCACCCAAGTCTGAGACTCATGTTGGTGATAAAGTGGAGAGAGCTGCCTCTCAGAACAAATGTGAGAAAGTTCAACATGCGGAGATAAATGCAAAGTCTGTCTCTCAGAACGAAGGGGAAAAACTGGCACGCGCTGAAATGGAAAAAGATGGTGGTCCCAATAATCCTGCGGCCAAAACAAGTGATGAGATGATGGATGAGCAGGTCGAGGGAAATGTACGAGCTGAAAGGGGTTTGAGCTGGCTGTCTGAAAATGTGAATATGGAGGCAGATAAAGACCTGGAGAGTGGAAGTCCACCTGAGATGAGATGTCAAGATGACGCAGATGTTGCTGAAACTGTCAGCATTCTGGAACCACCTCAGAGTGTCTGTGTTCAAGCCACTGATAATACTGAAAAGGTAATGTAAACCTGTTTTATGTGAGCTGTCATTAATTAACAACTTTTACTAGGCTTACAATTAATGCATTCTTCTCTCTTCTGTCACAGCCCTTTGAAAAGAGTCAACCCAAGAGTGACTGTCAGCTAAGAAAAGAATTTGGCATCACCTCTGATGTACAAATATGCTTGCAAAGAACAAAGCTGAGTGTGAAGCCAGATCTACTTTCAGAGAGACTTTTAATAAACAAATGCACATTAGATGGTCTTCGTAAAGTGATCCAGGAGTCAAAGATACAGTCAAAAATACAGCAAATGATGAAGGCAAGTTGCATATTCACGCTTCCAAATTGTGTCATAATGTACAGAGCATGTACATATTTCCTACAGCAGCGTTTATCAGACCCACTGTGTATTACAGAACATATTATTTTAATATATTTCTGAATCAGTGTTTTTGTTAACCTAATACTAAAGATCTTTTTAGTAATTGTAAAGCGGAATTCAATTAAAATATGAATATTAGGTGAAAATCTAAAAAATGGAAGAAAAAAAAAATTGAAATGATGCCTTGGTGACTAAATGAAAATGTTAAAATGATTAAATCTAAAATAAAAATAAAGCTAAACAGACGTTAAAAAAACGAAGGACAAAAATACAAAACAATCTGAAATGTAAGGTCAAATTAAAACTTGAAATATAAAAATAAAAGTGAATTAATTATTTTTTTCGTAAGTTAAAGACAGCTCTAGCTTGTTTGTCCTTGGATTTTTTTTTTCACTTGTTTTATCAGGAGATACTGTGGGAGTAACAGCATTGAATTATTTCATGCCACTTTGTTCAATTGCTAGGTTCCCTACACAAAAACCGAGGAGGATGAAGGCCTGAAGGTCAAAAGAAAAAAGCTGGAACAGGATGGGAGTCAAGACATTCCCTCCCTAAACTCCACACACATTTCACCTGCCTCTAAATGTTCAGTTGTTCCCATGGAAAACAGTTTGGCTCGTCAAGAAGAGGTCTGTTTACCAACAGAATCGAAAACTGATAAGGTTCACATGTTCTCTGAAATACCAGCTGATTTTACTGGTAACACATGCGATCTTACTCCCTCACACAATCCAAAAGCAAAACAGACTTTGAGTCATCCTATTCCTCCTTCTTCTCTAAGGAAGACCTCACCGCGCTCTATTAAGGTTAGGGTGTGCACGGCCTGTCCTTGTGGGACTGTTTTAGGGGCTTCTGAAAACACTTCATCCCTCCATTCACAAGACAGACCGAATCCATGTACTGTTGCTGAATCACACAAATCGAAAAGAAGAAGCTGCTTGAATAAAACCCCAGGAGAGACTCACCAATCTCACAAACTTCAACCACAAAATAAAGGTCTTGTTAAGAAAGCAGGGAAGAAACGGTCATCTGGAAATCCATGTCAAGACACATCTCTGTTAGAAAGCTCTACTAGTGACGCGTCACACAGCATCTCCTCACCTAAGAGTTCAATGAATATGTGTTCAAGTGCTCCCTCTTTATCCAGTTTGCAGGACCACAACATCCAGACTGAACTGTCCTCAATCAGAACAGAATGTGGTAACATGACAAGCATCAACACAGATGCTGAAACGTCACAGCAAGACACCAGCCAGGTGCAAACAGCATCAGACAACCCCAGCATGTCATTCTCTAAGAAACAGCAGGGTCACAAAATAGACAAATTTCCAACACAGTCACTATACACGTTGGAGACGCTGGATGCTGAGGAGATAAAACGGCGTGAGAGAATCAAACGTTTGAAGGATCTCCTGAAGGAGAAGGAGGCTGCGCTGGAGCGGATGCAAAGCATGAACATTTAGTCATGTCTCTTACTGTTTAAATGACTTGAAAGACTCTACACTGCATGACCCTGAATATGAATGGGAATACCACCTATTACTGTACAAGAAAAAAATGTATATAGTTTTTACAGTTTATTTACTCTTTTTCCCTTTTTAATGTTTGCGAGATCTCAGTGTCATTATACGTTTTATTCAGTCTTTGCCTTCTTAAGCACTGTACTATCTTATTGTTGTTTGTAATACATTTAAGTAACTTAAGATGTCATTTAATTTTTCACATCTTTGAATGATTTATGTGCCTTTATCAATACTTTGTTTTCTGAATTAAATTTGTAGTTTTAGCATTACATATTCAGTAAGTAATTAAAATTATTCAGAAATAATTTATATTCCATAATAATTCAATGCACTTTTGGGAAACCTTGTTTGCTGCCTAGTTGAAACTTTTTAAAATCAAGAACCAAGTAAATATTCTACATTTTGAAAAATGAACATGCTTGTTCAATTATTCTATTTTTTTTATAGTCATCCACAAATATTAAACTTTATGAAAATGTTGCTTGCATTCTTGCTTGTTATTTGCAGAGTTCCAATTTCATGCTTCAGATCCGTTAAAGTTGCTTGGGTCAGAATTGTAATTGTTTACTTTTTTAATTCTTGGCCTCTAAATATATAAACCCATGTTCAGCTCCGCTGTCATGCTGTATCACACTGCTTGTAACACAGAACATGCCAGAAGTTTTATCAGATTCCTAATGGTGCAAATTATTTGAAAATGAACATTAAACACTGGATTTGTCATAAACCTTTTATTTGTTATGTGCACAGCATGTTTTGTGATGTAACACATGTTCTTTTCTGTTATTCACATGTATTGGAAATATTACATTAAAATCAATCACTGTAAGAGTTACTGAAGCACCCAATGATGAATAAGGAATATCAGAGGAAATCAGTGTGAGTAGAATTAAATGAATGAAAGTCGCCTTTAAAGGGATTTTGTTCCACAACTGATTTAAGATCCACTCATTTTGCATTTAAAGTGGCCAGATTGGGGGAATGATTTGGAATATGGCTAACTAACTTTTAAAACATGCACACAAGACTCTCGAAATGCATGTTCTCGTCCATATATAACTTCATAAGTGTAACATTTGAATAAAACTGTTAAAATATAATATGGCATTTGTGTGTGACGTCACATGGGGTGGGACAACGTGAAACTCCACCTGAGTCCTTTACGTCTGAGACCTGTCGGTTTTCCGAGTCCTCATAGTTATTTTTCTTGAACCTTAAATATTAGATAATTAGTAGTTCTTCAGGAGGTATGACAGAATATATTAGTTACTGATTAGCTAACTGTTACTTAACATAATCATAAAATAACACATCTTTCTTAGTAGTTAACAGTAGTGAGTGTTAATGAACCTGTTAGTTCTTCAATAATTCCTTAATAGTTATGTAGTAAGTAAGAAACAGTATTCTAAAGTGTTACCATTTGACCTAATGCTTTAACTGTGCTGTGTGATAGTGGTAAATGTGGCCACTGAAATGTCTGCTCATTTTTTCCTAAAAATGTAAGGTCATTTTTCGTTTGTCCCTGGAACATGATGCAACAAACCACAACATTAGATAATTAGATGTAGTGCACGTACATAAAAATACAATCTTTAAAAAAGTCAATACAAAAACACAGAATTGGAATGAATGCTTAAGAACGGTCATCATAAACATTAAAATACAGTTAAAGCAGTTTTACCAACACTGCTTTCATAACATTAATGATCAGCACAAACTGTACAAAGCTGAAGATAACTCGTCAACAACTTCTTGTTAATGTTCAAATAAGGTCAAATATTAAGGCCACCATTGCTACAATATGCAACAATACATAGTGCTTATATAGATTAAAACTTTTGTACAATTTAGGCTGATTTGTAAGCTGATACTTGTGCATGTGACATTTTCCATTTTAGTTGTTTTATCAATCACTTTTAGCTGTCTAGACGTTGACTACGAAATACAACCTTTGTAAACAGTCACTGAGAAAAGGTTTGCATTAGCCCTGTTCTCCGGACAGAAGTAGTTGATCTTCTTACAGTATGGTATTTCAAATGCAGTCTATTTGTTGTTGTGTCAGGGATAAGTAGGGGCCCGTTCTTCGTACGTCGCTAACTCAGTTAGCTGGATTTAAATGTTGACGATTTGGCGTGATGTTGGATTGTTTGGTTCTTCGAAGCTCATCCCGGAGTTGCTGTCATAGCAACAGGCTGTCATAGCAAGCAGGCTTATTTCATGTAAACAGGATTAGATCGCTTCTTTTCAACCAGAACTGATACTCAAAATATGTCTGCCACCACCGCTACTTTATTACAAGAGTATCGTACTGATCCAGGGACAATAATTTAAAATAATAATCATTAAAAAAATTATTTAAAAATAATATATTAATGCTGTGTAGTCCATAACAGCCTACTATAGACAGCCAGTTTTACTCACTGAAATATTTATTTGTCATAAAATTATTACTTACATACATACATACATAATTGTATTAGAGTCTTACACACGCTATTCAGATAATAGAGTCGTGCATTATTTTGAGTGATGACTGCTATTATAAGAGTGGCTTGATGGAGCGCAGGAGATGCAGATAACATGATATTGACCCTTAAGAAACTTTCATTAATGCTGTCACGTAACAAATCTGTCCAAATATAAATTGAAATGAATAGATTAATTTCTACATTCAAATAAAAATGTAAAGACTGCACAACTATTATTAATTGCGAATCTAAATAATTGGGAGTCATGGAAAAATTTTCTAATAAAATAAAAACATGTATCTATTAGCTGTTTCATGTATCTATTATAACATTTATGTAGTTTTGTTTGCTTGGCTGTTTCCTTATAAAAGTCCAGAAATTTGTCAAGTTTTTCGTCAGGTGTCGTTTTAAATTATATGACGTCATTACATTCCCGTCTTGCCACCAGCCAATCGCTGCACTGCTGATCATGGTTTCGAGTATCGATACATATCCCCTTTTAAGCCAACACATGAACGCGCAATTATCTCAGATAACTCAATCCAGCGATACTAATCATACACAACAGGTGTGTTTGAAGAACCCAATTAGCCGGATCATGATTAGCATGATGATATCATCTTGGATGTGTCATTTGATCTCAGATGTAATAAGCGACGTACGAAGAACAGGCCCTAGGTCTGTATAGGTGCTTGATGTTAGTTTGTCCTCCTAGATGTGATTACACTGGTGTGGTTAACATGCTCTCACAGTTCTCAAGGTGCTGGAAGAACTCAAGCTTCTCCACCACGACAAGGTCACAGCAGACGGATAAGAATGCAATGTCACACTTCTATAATAAGTGGGTTGCTAGAGAACCATCAGGTGGTGTGACAGATTCTTGGGAAGCAACTTGTTCCTAAGTGTTTATCCCTGTAAACAAACAATATGTACATATATTAGGTTTTTTTATAACTTTTTCACCTGAATGACTAGTTATTACCTCTTGCAGTGTGTTGTTTTTGGGTTGTGCTGTGTTGTCTTGGGCTGCAGGATTTGTTTCTTCAATAGGATACTGTTGAGTGTAACAAAAACCAACATCAGCCAATATCAAGGCAAATCATTTTCATTAACTTTTCAAGACTTTCATAAACTCAAAGAACTTATAACAGAGCAAATTATTTTTTAATAATTAAACGTGTGAAGAATAATATACATAGTTCAATAGTAGAAGGGGATTGACCTAAATTAAATTGTTGAAAAATGCAGCATCAAATATTACATTCTTTTTTTAATAAAAAATAACTTACTTTAAGTTTACAACCTATAAAACATAAAAAAGAGATTTATTATTTGTGGTGATTATAGTACAATACTGCAATAAACGCAAACATAATTAGTACATTCTGTAGCAGAATCCCCCCGCCAGAAACTAATTCTTAAAATAACACTTAAATTGTGGGTATATTGTGTATTGCCATTTAATTTATTTTTATTTTTATTTTTTATGTATAACATTAAATGTATTAACATTTATTACCCTACTAACAAAGTTAATGACAATAACTAATCTTGTTAAAGACTTTTTAAATAAAATGTATTAGGCTGATCTCAATACAAACAAGATCACATAATTTTAATCACAAGACATTTAATAATGATTCAATTAATTAATTCATTATAATCTTTCATTTTAATAATAATGATTATGATTTTTTTTTTTTTTAAACTCAGATTAATCCTGCATTTACTTACTTGTGCTCTGTGGGGCAATGTATAGAATTATGTAGAATAATGATGTTAAGACTATTGCAAAAATGAGACCATATCTTTCCCGCCTTTTCGTTGTGCATGTGACATCTTTAACAGAGCTGCCATTTTCTGTCTCAATTTCATTCCTAGCTGAACAACTGAGAAAAAATAAACATCATTAAAAACAGATAAAATTCCAAATACTGCAGGAAGAACAAATCATATTTTACTTACTCAGTCCATTTGGTGCAGTTCAAACCTGATGGAGAATAAAACCCATGAGAGCAGTCCACACATACTGCATCTGATGTCTTTGTTCCTGTAAGGCAGACACCGAGAGTGTTCTTAAATTCACCTGTTTGGGCGAACCATACCTTTGAACATTAAATCATGAAAAAATGTATGAATTTTATTACAGGAATATATACAAATATTCTTTTAAGTATTCTGAAACAATACCTGGTGTTTTTGTTTCTTGTCCTGGTTTGCAAACACTGTGTTTTTGAGCGTGACTACACTGTAAATTTGAGTAATCAATACAGTAATATTCATCAAGTATACCACAGATGGTGTCTTGTATTGTAGTGCATTTATGCCGGATGTAAAGGCCTTGACCTAAAGGAGGACAGTAATACATACAGAAGTAATACAAGTAAATGACACAAAGATTAAAAACAAACAAACATAAAAAACACATACTTTCAACACAGTTTCTGCATGTGAAACATTTATGAAGCCCATTAGGCTCACTTATGAATGTTCCTGGAGTGCAGGGTTTGCACGTGGTACTAAAGTCCCCACTACAGTCAAGGTGAACAACTGATCCTACAAACAACACATAAAGAAACAGTGGTTTACTTCTTGATCTTGGGGTTGGAAGACACCAGACCAGACATGTAAGGAAATAATGCATATAATACTGTTAAAAGTGATTTAACAAGTGTAATAAACTGTCACCTGTCGTAAGCAAGGCATGCTGACAATTGGCTATGCAAAACACGTTTACTCTGACCATATGCTTAAAATGGAGCCTTATAAATAACACACGTGCTTCACCATCAACCTTAACAGAGAAGCAAGTTCTGCGTACGTTCATCTGAGATGTTGTGGTTGATGTAAAAATAAATCATCAAGTCGAAGCTTTTGACAGGTTATTTGATTGGCGTTTTAAGTAACATACAGAGCAGGGATGGGCACAGGAAGAAGATACAACCCTCGCCCAAGTGAAGGAAGATGCTCAATGCGGGGATATTACCCAGAAGAACAACAAGTGATCTGCCGTCAGCTCAAGGTCGGATTTCAGCAACGAATGCAGAGGTGAGTAACTTTTATCTTAATGTATTTAAGGGGGAAATTGCATAAAAATAGAATAAACACTGATTATTTATACAATTGCATACTAATATTTATCTTACATTTTCAGCCTATATTGATATTAAATTGTAATCAAACTAGTAATATATATATATATTGAATATCATTTACGAAAAAACAAATTAAATTAAATTAAATTAATTTTCCAGTGCAGACAGCTTTATCACAAAAGAAACAAGTGTATTTAAACTGCGTCACTCACAAAGTGCCCCTTACATCCGGTGAACATGTAACTACAGATTTTAGGTATCTTTTGAAATAGAATGAAAAAAATAATAATAATGTTGTACGTTGTAAAACTATCAATGTTAGTATCGCTTATTTAAAATGTGCTTAATGATTAGTGAACCTACCAATATTGCACATGGGGCAACATTCTCCAGCAGATGATTTATATTCAGTCGGGCCACAAGCTTTTCCGAATGCGAACTGTGTACGAAGAACTGTTAGGAACAAGAATGCTCCAGTTTTAGTACCAATTACGCCATTCAAAACTTTCATGATTTCATGTACAAATAATAATTAAAAAAGACTATTTAACGTGTTTAACTTTCACTTTTGATTTATCGCCAGACCTCCCTCTTTATGTAGTGTAAGATTTGTCTTACTTTAATGGCGTTTTTACTTTTAAGAGTTCAACACAACCGGTTCACACAGCTCTTCGTCTTACCAAAAAGAAGAAAAAGCAATAGCTTATGTCGTACGACTTGTAAAAACCCCACCATGTTTATCCATGTCTTTTTAAACCTCCATTTTGAATAACCGATGTTAACGCTTCAGTGAAGATAAAATGAGTAAACGTGGCCTTAAAGGGATAGTTCACCCAAAAATGAAAATTCTATCATCGTTTACTCACCCTCAAGTTGTTCCAAACCTGTATGAGTTTCTTTGTTCTGTTGAACACAAAGGAAGATATTTGGAAGAATGACAGAATCAAACAGATCTCGGTCCCCATTGACTTAGTAGGAAAAAAATATATATACTATGGTAGTCAATAGGGACTGAGATCTGTTTGGTTACAAACATTCTTCCAAATATCTTCTTTTGTGTTCAACCATTATAAGTCCACAAGACCGGAAGTGCACATGAGGTGTCATTTGGGGAAGGGCCTTAATTATGATGAACACAGTATGATATTGCATTTCACAAAAAAAAAAAAAAGTTATCTTGCCATATTCTCTTGATTGCAGTTGATGTTAGAATCAGTGTATCCATGGTCACCCTCCAGAGAAAACTACATTGTGGATTTACATTGCAGATAGAAGCTGGTCACTGATTTCTTTGGGACAAATGGCTGATAAACATGAGGTCATCATTGTAAGTTTTATTATTTAAATTTAAAAACAGTATTCATAAAATCAACATACACTTTAACACTATAAGTATCCCTCATGTCAGCACACACTTTTCTGTTTCTTAGTGGAGAAGAAAACATGTTGCGATTCTGTGGAAAGAAAAACATAATTAATCCTTTGATCCACTGATGTGCTTAAGCCATTTTTTCCTCATAATCTGTAAAAAGTCCTGTATGTCCTGTATGAATAACACAAAATTGGCCTGTGTAATACATTTTTTTTCCCCCACAATGCCATTTAATTTTACTGTACTGTGTCATTTAAGTGAACACACATCAAGCAATGACAGGTTCTAGTAGTGAAAAAAGCTAGATTTGTACATTTTGATGGTTCACAAAGGTAGTTGATCTTGTTGACCAATGAAGCAGAAATATGGTTTTAACTGATCAGTGATCTTTATAATTTAGGTTCAGTTTTAATGAGAGTCAAATTTGGAAAAATAGAGTGATGTTATATAGGCCTTGTCTCAAATTGGTCTGATAGCAAGCCCTCTCAAAAAACACAAACACTAAAAACAAATAAACAACACAAAAAAATATATACACTTAATGTTTTAAGATATTTAATGATTTGATAGGTTATACTTTATGAAAACCTTAACAATTTGCTAAAGGTGTCATTACACACTGGTGTTCTCGTTATGTTGATTTGAGGTGCCACCAGAATGTGCTGCTTCAAGTGAATTGAAAGAACAAATCATTTCGCAAAGCACATGATTCAACTTATTCAGAGTTTAGAAAAGCTTCTCCCCTCACTAGCCTAGACAACAATGTCTGAAAATAATAACATGAACAATATTTCATTAATAATTATAATATAATATATATAATATAATAATTTATAATTAATTGTCCCTAGTCAATTTAATGCACTCTATAGTAGTAATGTCTTTAGTTTCTGAATTTTTTTAAGGAAAATCAGTACTAAAAATAAATGGTTGTCATTTGGAGATTCTGGGACATTAACCAGAAAGCACTTTTTCAAAGGAAGAACGACACAGCAAGTTTAATGTGAGCAGTCTAAACATTATAATATAAAGATACAATTGATCAGCTGTTGGCTCTTACCTGTTAACACTGGTTTATCAAAGTAGGTTCAGCGGAGTCGGCAACGTCTTTAAAAGAATAATAAAAAAAAAAAATAAAGCATTATGTACTTTTAGATTGAAGACTACATAAATATTATTGTAAGGTGCTTCCTATTATAATCATATTTGAAATGTTTGACTGTGTTAATAAAGAACTGTTCAGATATTCACTTATTCTTTCATCATCCTCAGTTGGTTCTTGTAGGGTGCGATGGACACCTGCTATATAAAAAGTATTAGTACTGATATTGTTAATTATAGTAACGTTAAAATAAGCATTTAATCCAATTTTATAATAAGAATTTAGTTCTTACATTTCTTAGAACACCTTGCTTTATGTTTTCTGTGTCTGATGAATGCTGATAAAATAGCCACAGCCACAACAGCTACAAGAACTGTAGTGACTCCAACTATAAGACCAACCGAAGTCACTTTCTCACATTCAGCATCAGAGGATGATGTTCCTGCTTTTATTTCTGTAAGTCCCCTAGTCTCACATCTGAAGAGATTTTATTCAGTAATATTAGTATATCCAGTTTTAGAGTAATCTTCAAATGAAATTGTGGACACTTTAAATGATCTGTGGACACTTCTCACTTTGTATGTGGTAAGCAGGCCGTCAGAGAGCCATTTGAATAAGTTCCATCTGTGCAGCCTGCACATACAGTATCAGTAAATGCTGTTCCTGTAAAATATAAAATGTATTGTACACAAATCAGTAAAAATGATTTTTTGTTGTAATTACTAGGGTTAAATACATTAGCTAAAACACATGTTGCATGCATTTTGTCCCTGTTTTTAAAATTCTACAATTAAGCATATATCCACTAACCTGTTTGTTTGATATATTGTCCAGGTTCACATTCAGTGTGTTCCACTGCTAATTCACAGGATTCTTTATTTAGTTTAATGCAATGAAATCCTTCCTGAGGCTCACAAATTGTATCTGCAGAGCGTGTACAGGCCTTTTTCACTTTTAAGTGTTGGACTGTGGACACAAAAACTAAGCAACTCATCATATTGAAAGTGTAAATACATTAGACAGCAGCTCCTTATTACAGTTTTATATCTCTTTACCATTAAGTTAATTGGCACACACCTGTATCACACACAGTGCAGGAAAAACATTTTGTGAGTCCATTGGGTTCATCTGTGTAAGTTGATTCGGGACAAGGAACACATGTTGTACTGGTGTCTATAGTACAATGCCAATAAACACGGTTCCCTACAAGAAAGGTAAACAAGTTTTTTTTTTAAAGAAAGTGATTGCATATCAAACAAACACTTTCAAGAAAAACATTTTGGTCAAGTGACATCTTTGCTGCATCACATGATTTATCCGCTGGTTTGACATTTCTAGTCACGTGTGTCTTACAACCACAGTTATTCAAAACATAGCCATAACAGCATTTTAACAAAGCTGAATCAATAGTTTAAATGACTTGCGGAATACATGTTTGAAAACAGTGTATCTTTGTGCTGCCTGTCTTTAAAAAATAACTTTTAACTTTAAATTTAACTTAACTATTGGATCTATTAACTATATTATTGTAAAATTATTACTCTATTATTTGTTATATTGATTAACATTACTCACAGCCAGAATACACTACACAACTTTTAAAATCTTAATAAATTTGAAAACACTAGGCATTATACATTATGGTTACTGAGAAAAAAACCTGGACATAAATATTAAACATGTTTGATCTCCAACTTGATAAAATCATAACCTGAAGATAAAAAAAAATCTTGATTGTTTACCATTATACACTATTTTCTGCAAAATCTGTAAATTTTGCCTGCCCACAAGTTGAAGACTGGCTCAGACTTTCGGCAACTAACATCAACTTCATTGGGAAAACATCTGTCCAGAGTTTGTACAGTGTATTCCAGCTTTTATTGTACAGAATCTAAAGTAAATATTTGTACTTTACCAGGGGCACACATGGGGCAACATTCTCCATCTATTTCATATTCAGCACGGGCACATCCACAGAAGCAAAGTTCAAAATTAGTAGCGATGATGAAAGCAATGGTGGATATAATAGTCCTCAGCAAAAACATATCCATATAAAGTGCAAAGGAGGATTATTTAGTCCACTTTAGTCCATCAAAGTGAAGGAAAAACGTTTCACCTTCAGATTTCATTAATCTATTTCTTTCTTTACAACTTCACATTAAATAATGATTTAAATCACGGTACTTGCATTCCTGTTCACTGACAGGTACTTTAGGTCTCTGATTATATGCATATAAAGGCTATTTCAGATCCTGATAGCAGTTTCCCTGCCTTTGGATGATCTGTCTGATGGAGTCTTAAGATGCTTTGACAGAAAACACCACCAAACTCTTCTTCCTCTGCATACTCGGCATGACTCCTCTTGGGTAAGTACAGCAATCAGTTGAATTCTGTAAAGAGTTCAAATAATAAATAAGAGTTAAAAGATTATAAGCTAATAAGAAAAGCAAAAAACAGCAAATACATAATCATTTCACATGCAATCTATAATACACAGTAGCAAAAAAAAAAAAAAGTCTAAATTATTTCTAAGGTCTGAGAAAAAAACTAAAATGGCTATACAAAAACAAAATATAATAACTAACATATGCATTTATTAAGACAGGCATTACATATCAAATGTGCAACAAATGGGATACATAGGCTTGGATAATTCTTTTCACTGACCATTTTAGACTAAAAGGGAAATAAACTAAGATATTCCTGTTTATTAAGTTCTAGCTTGTTCTGTGCGTGCTTTCATTTTCTTTTTTAAGGCTTACATGAA
Organism: Carassius auratus; assembly: GCF_003368295.1. Classification (NCBI taxonomy): domain Eukaryota; kingdom Metazoa; phylum Chordata; class Actinopteri; order Cypriniformes; family Cyprinidae; genus Carassius; species Carassius auratus. The sequence continues at coordinate 185,382 of NW_020525031.1, read as the reverse complement.
CAACAGACATGTTAAAACAGATCCAATCAAGCATAATTCATAACTTAAAGTAGGCCTACAGTTGTGTTCAATTATTTACACCCTTGGTAAATATGATCCAAGAAAGCTGTAAAAATAAGTCTGCATCGTTTATCAGTATGATCTTTCATTAAAAAAATATTAACAATTAACAACACGGGCCTGGAAATAGAAATGAGCTGGATGAGAAAATGTCTCTGAATTATTGTCAGATGTTCTCCAAGCTCTTCAGGCATTATGGGTTAAAAGCCTGTGTGTGCTTAATGATTAGCTATTTATCAAGACGTTATAATAGTTTCACTTTCATTTCGAAAATGAAAACCAACAAGGTCTAAAAAGCAAATCATCAAATAATTTGCAACCTTTGGAATTTTTTTATTTATAAATATAAATGAAGATTGGACACACTTAAAAAGAGTTTCGCAAAGTCGGTGTTGCATAACCACATTTTCAAAAACGTTATTTTTACTCGAAAGAATAATGAAACACAAACATAGTTTTGGTAAAACACTAGTTTTACCAACGGTAAAATGGACTAGACATACCCACAAAAGAAATCTCACCAAAGAAAGAAAATTCTCCGGCCAGCCTCAGAGTTAATGACGGTAGGTGGAATCAGGAATACAGAGGGCAAACATAGACAGTAAAAGAAATGGACACAGCGACCCCATTGGAACAATGAACAATGAACAAATGAAGCCCAGTTTTAGCGTTTTTTACCACTTCCGTTTCTGATGCGCAGACTCAAACGAAGCTTGACGACGTCAGCAACCTGTCTGACAGATGTAAATCTTCTAAGTGGCTGTGCGTGCAAACTGCCATCGTTAATCTTGCAGAGACGGCGAGCTTGAGCGGGGAGTTCTTTGTTGTGAGTGAGCAGGAGTAAGTATTCTGATTAATTGTTTTGTATAGTATTTTTAAATGTAACGCCAGTACGCCATATTAAGTTAATTGCCTGCGAGCTTCTCCTCCTGTCTGTACGGTAATGCGACAGCGAGCCGAGTGGTTATGACGCAATCGTTAGCCTATTTTTTACAAAAACTGTTTATACGGGGCCATAATGTAACATAGAAGGTAATGGAGCCCTTTATACATTGTCGTGTATCTTTAGAAATAAATAATGGACAAACAGAGTCTTTAAACGCCTCAGATGTAAAGTTATTCGCTGTCAAAGTGACGCCAAAATGAATGGGAGTCAATGGGAATGCTAACGCAAGTGAAGTTCTGCTAAAAGATGGCAGCCCCCACCCGACTTCAACTTCCGGTCGAGTTCCTTGCCACTTGGAGGGCAAACAACAAGAGCAGCCGCTTGCATTCGGGGGCGGAGTTAAAAACAGACACATCCAGCCTATAAAGCCGGTGTCCTGAGTCTGACATATCCTTCGCGTCAGATTTTCCTGCCAGGTGTCCTTACATTTTATCCTACCTGTCAGATTTTCCTACCCGGGTTTACTGCGCATCAAAGTGCCGCTACAGCAAAACTCGCTCTGCTTGACAAAGGGATACTAAAGCTTAAAGCTTGAACCATCACGTGTGTTCTTGAGATAACAAGTTTGAGAAAATGGTTCAAGCTTTAAGCTATTCGGTTGTTAAGTGATGACGTAAGAAGCGCTGCTTCCGGGTCCAAGCCTCAACTCGCTTCACTTGAGAATACTACCTCAGCAGCCGTTTATGAGCACTGTTTATTCATATTAATAATTTAAGCTAAACGCTTTCAAACTTACGGTATACACTACAGTATCCGTGCTCACGTCCCAAACACAAATACATTTTTATATATTTTTTTATATTAATATTTTCCTTGTCTGGCTATCTGGGACTTCAGTATGGAGTTAAATGTTACGATTATAACTTTTTCGCTAGTATTCTATCACATTGTGAGTTTATATTAGCACCTTTTGTTGTTTTCTCGTTGTAACTGATAGAGCGTTTTTTTTATTTTATTTTATTTTTTTTTATTTTTTTATTTCCAGAATTATACATCAAGTAGTACAATGAATACAAATATTTAACAAATAATATTCTATATGATTACAAAGCATCATAAGACAAAAACAAAAAACAAAAAAAGACCACAAACATATACAAAAACATAACGAAAAAGGGGTGTACATATATAATTAAAATAAAGAAGAGAAATTTAATTCTTTGATAATGTCCATAGTTCTTATTGCTTTGCGGTTTGAAAGTCCTTTCAGTGTTTCAAAGTAAATCTTCTTGTCAGCCTTAAAATGGTAGATGTTGGGTATCCTTTCAGACCATTTACATTTATGTATGTAAAACTTACCAAGTAATAAAATAAGATTTAACACAAAACTGTGATTTTTATCTGTCTCTTTTTTGTCATAATAAAAAAAAAACATCCTTTTTCTCTATGTAAATTTTAATTCCACTCAACATATTAAATAAATATTCCACATCAATCCAAAAAAACTTCACATACAAGCATTCAAAGAAAAGATGTAAGACAGTTTCAGTATCCTTTTTACAAAGGATTCAGAAAGGTCATTTTTATATCGTTTTAGGAACTCATTTGTTGGGTAAATTTTATGTATAATTTTAAAGTATACTTCAAAAACTTTATTATTAATACAGTATTTATTATTATAAGTCCAAATCAATCTCCAATTAATATTTCCAAAGTGTTCATTCCAAAAATATTTATTTCGGGGCGTAGCAGGGAAGTGAACCAAGCATCTAAAGAACTTATTATTACATTTACTATCTTTTATATCAACTCCGTTTAACAAGACCTGTTTTTTATTTATTGATTGCTTATGAGGTTCACTACTACCTCTCAAGAGTCTCAATAAACCTTCTGGAATTGCATCAAAGACAATACTATACTCCCTTGGAGTTATTGGAATCCTAAATATGTTTAAAAATTCAGTATATGTTAGTAAGTAACCCTCATTATTCATCAGTTGTGAGACCATTAGAATATCGTTTTTAATCCAATTGTCATAGAAGATTGATTTATTCTTATATTTAACAATTTTATTATTCCAAATTAACTGTTTGTGAGGGGAGAAGTTATGTTTGTATATAAGAAGCCAACATAAAAGAGCCTGTCTATGAAAATTGGATAGCTGAATGGGGAGCTTGTTAACCTCAAAGTCGCATTTTAAAAGGAACTCTATACCACCAACTTTTTCAAAAATAAGATTCGGAATGATATACCATAGTTTATCAGTATGCTTAATATAGTGTTTAATCCAGTTCAATTTGAAGATTGTATTAGAAGTATCAAAATCAAGCACATTTAAACCTCCTTGATTATAAGAATTACATAAAATATTTTTATTTAAATAGTGTGACTTGTTTTTCCATATAAAGTTGAATAATGTTGAATCAATTTTTTTAATACAAGATTTTGGTACATCTAAATAACTGATAGAGCGTTTGGACACGGAAGCGCTGCTACGTGACGTCAGACTTAACAAGCGAATAGTCTCCCTTCTTCTTCTTCTTTTCATTTTTTGGCAGATTGCAACCATAATAGTCTCCCTTTGGCAAGCAGAGCGAGTTTTGCTGTAGCGGCCCCTTCAGCTTCGTATACGAAAAAAAAAGACACAGAGAGTTATCGACGGGTGCCTTCGATTTATTTTAAGATGCAATAAAACTTAATTGCTGAAGTATTCGTTGTCTCAATTCTTTGTTGCAAATGTTCTCCATGCATCATAGCACTGTGTTTACAAATTAACTTCATAGCACCATAAGAAGTAAAATAAAGTCTCACTTTATCCCTCTTTTTCATCTTTCCCTGCAGGTCCTGCTGCACCACAAAAGATCTGCAGCAAACCGCAGAAATCAAGAATAAGAAAAATGCTGCAATAGTTGTATAAATTAGACTAATTAAAATAAACAACAAATTAACATCTAAAATGATTTATTTATTTTTGTAGTGTACTTACACAAATCCTTTGATGGCAGCATTTCTTCATAAGTCACTCTGCGCTGGACAGGGGCGTAGATGATGTGTCCAGCTATTGCTGTATGAAAACAGTTGTTTTCGGTTTAGTTTTTTTCAAATCCAAAAAAATCTCCAGCAGGTGATAAATGAAGTAGGCTATGATATGAACAATACAGTGCTAATTGACATAGCATTTATTACAGTATAGAAACCTTTTCTGACTTATTATGTGATAAAAAGTGTTTGTAGTATATAAACAAATCATTATTACTATTTGTTAATGTCCAGCAGTTCTGAATTTCTAAGACAATTAAAAGCTAGAAATTAGAGAAAAATAATATTTGCCTGCACTACCAGTAAAAATGTTTAGAACAGTAAGCTTGTTCATGTTTTTTTAAAGAAGTCTCTTCTGTTCACCAAGGCTGCATTTATTTGATCAAATATACAGCAAATCAGTGAAATTTTGAAATATTTTTACTAGCCTATACAAAATAGCTGTTTTATATTTGAATATATTTCATAATGTAATTTATTGAGATTTCAAAGCTGAATTTTTTTTGCATCATTACTCCAGTCACACGATCCTTCAGAAATAATTCTGCTAATTATGCTTTTGCTGTACTTTGGATTAAATATAGGCAGGCTTGGTGAGCAGATACTTTTTTCAAAACGTAAAAAATCTTACTGTTAAAAAAACTGCTGGTAGGATATAAAGATTACAGAAATGTAATATCGTAATGTTATACAGTATGTATATATATATATATATATATATATATATATATATATATATATATATATATATACACACACACACACACACACACACACAAACACACTGTCTGTGTGTGTGTGTGTGTGTGTGTGTGTGTGTGTGTAATTTTCTGTCCCCCATCACTTCTGAAAAGATGGCTACACCCCTGGCACTGGATAAACAAACGTGTGTCTCATCTGTACCTGTAACATCCAGACAAGTCAAGTCACTTCTGTGATTTATCTGCTCAATACTGCATTTACATGTTTAGTTAGTTGCTGACTCGTTTTTATCCAGCACAAATTATCCTTACATTATCAATATTGCAAATGGACAAAATACAATAGATAATGTAAAATAGATTATGTTTAGTTCCTTTACGTAGATTTGTTTGTTTACATGACTTGCACTACTCTAACAAATTTCATTTCAGTTGAACACTATTAAATGCACAATGTAATATGCCTACATTATAACAAATACCTACAGAGGGCGCAAACGGTCTGCTGCTGTTTCATGTGATTCAACTAGGTTTAAATTCATTTAATTTTAATATTTTACCACGTGCAAAGTCAGAAGCTGTACAATTACTGTGATGTACAAATACACAATACGACAATTCCCAGACATAAAACTGCTGCTTTGTTCGATTTATGACATATCAACATAAGCCTCCGATCCCAGGCCTTCTGCTCCTTAAGGCACTGGAAAAATTATCCAATATTTATATGAGTCCTACTTCTTGGCTTTAGCCCTCTTTTGTTTTTAATCCAACATTTTATCTTTCTGTGGCTTGGCTCGGTTAAGTCCATCCTGTGCACTGAACAATCTCTCCTCCAAATCATGAGAAGACAAACTCCTTACTGCTGACTGGATACAAGTTTGTTTTGCTATTCGACCTAAATCAGCTTTCCCACCTTTAAATTATTTACGTATCAAATAAAGTGAGTTTTCCCAGATTAACTTTAAACAACCCAAAGTCACTGCATATGCAGAGGAAGAGTTTAGCCAAGGGGTATCCAAACTACAGACCGTGGGTGAATTTTAAGTGGCCCGCAGGTAACTTAAAGGCGCTGTATGTAAGTTTTTTACTTTCTACAGCATAAAAATACCATATGTTTGCTGCCACCAAGCACTCCAGTACTTGTTTGTAGCGTCATGTCTACCTTCCATGCAGAGGTGCCATGGCCATTTAAACGTTTTGAGCCAAGTGGATTTAGAATGCAGCTACCAAAAGACAGGTTTGACAGGTGGCAGAGTGGGTCCTGTCCACATCATACCTGCAAGTCTGTTGGAGAGGACAGTATATCATATGTGGCTCTCGAGATAAAACTTAGCCTGTTGGTTTCCATGCTTCACAGTTAACTCCACGTTATTTTACGCCATTCTATAGCTTCTCATCTCATTCAGCAGCATTGTTGAGCTTGGGGGATTGCGAAAAGTATTGCTTCCAACATGATTGTAATAAGGTGTGAGGTTTTATTAACATATAAATCTACCCCAACCCTAAAGCTACCCTTACAGTAGGATAAATACAGTGTTGGTAGCATGATCTGATAGGTAGCATTATGTCAGAACACTGGTGCATCTTGATGCATATATATATAATAAACTATGTTTTTATTTTATTCTGTTATTATATTTTATTCTCATCTCACATCATGGATCAGCATCTTCTATAATGTCTTTCTATAATAAAAATATATATGTGATATAATTAATATAAAACAATTAAATAAAAAAAATAAAAAATGACTGCACAAACACCAATTAGGTGGCGATAAGCACCAAGTATGTAAATGGCCATTGGACAAAAGAAGAAAGCTTTTTTTTAGCATCCGTTATGTTACAATAATAATTACTATTCCCCGCCTCCAGTTGACACACACATTTTAAGATGGAATGGAGCGTGTTGCATTGTAGGGAACAGAATCCCATGCAGTGTCCTCAGATGCATGCATCATATTTCAGCAAATGTAGGTAATCTGGGAATTCCATGCATACAGTAAATTAATATACTATTCACAGTATACATACTGCATATACTGCAATATAGGATGAGGACTTTTATTTCAGTGTACTTGAATTATATTTAGCAGATTCTGTCAAATATAGTATTTGGGTATTCCATGCATACAGAAAAGCCCAACACCCCTTCTATCTTAAAAGGTTTTAAAATCAGCACTTAAGGCCCACAGCACTGCACATTTTGTATATCTCCATCTTCTAAAACATCTGATTCAACCAATCAGGCTCATTATTAGAGACTGCAAGATCTGAACTGAGTCTGTCGTATAAGGCAGACATACTGTGAGGCCTCCAGGACAGATTTGAAAAACCCAGGCATAGATGTTCCATACTTAACCTCACCAAATTGAAAGTCTTCATCTACTTATTGGCTCCTCCTATTTGGACGTCTTCATGCTTCAGTGAGGCCAACATGGAATTCTCCTGAAGTCTTGCAGGTATCAAGTTAAGCCATATTAAGAACGGATTAAGTTTTCATAATGTCTGTACAGGAATACTGTGAACGTATAAGATAAATTGCAGATTCCTACTCTATACTCAGTTGTGAGGGGTGATCAGATTTTACTTGGCACAAAACACATACATGTATTTACTGTGAATAATATAGTGATGCCATGATATTTGCTAGTTTATTAGCTCTTTTTGCAGTGAACTTCAACCATCAAACATTCTGAATGTTGGTACAAAACTTGTCTGAAAGAGAAATGTCATGAGTTATTAATGTTTCTTAAATGTGTGATGTACAGTATTATGAAGCAAATAGCTTGTCAGTATACTACTAGAATTTACAGATTATTTATTCAAATATATACATATAAATAGGGTGATATCAGGTAAAATGGGCCATTTAAGGTTTGGGGGTCCCAGCCCCTCTGGAATTTAGAACCAAAGACTAAAAAGGATTTCAAACTGTTGTCATAACTGTGCTTGACAAATAACAGGTGATTTGATTGGTTTATAGTTGCTATGGTGGGCGAGGCAATTATTCTTATCAAGACTGCACCTGAAAGCTGCATGGCAGCAAGCAACCAAAGCAAAGCCTGCAACACCCACTATGGTGACCCAAATGACCCTTAGGCTATTGAGGAATGGGTAAAATGTGATCCATGTTCTGCCTGGTGGTGAAAAGAATGGTATCTGTGATGACGATGGTTTCATTCGCAAAGACTGTGTTTGAAAAATGTTTTCATCACACACACGCACAAATCAGTTATAAATTTTGAATGTGAATTTTTGAAATTTGCACATTTCATTCTAAATTTATTGTTCACACACACACACTTGCTGGTTATGGGTCACTGAGAATGCAGAAACCACAGCAACATCCGGTCCTGATGAGACAGTAAGGGCAGGTGGAGTGAGGGAGAGTCTCATCTGTGTCGTTCGAGCATTTACAGGATGCTGTTGTGGACTCCTCCCTCCTCATTCCTCAGATCCTACAAAAATACTGATAATCGTTTTCTAAAAAAAAAAGTCAGTAAAGCACACAAAATTAACATAGATTTCAGTAACAAATAGTTGGTAGGTGTCACCCACAACCAAAAAGTTTTGAATCAACAACTGAATATTGTTTAATGTAATTTTTCATATAAACGCATGACTTTCACAAGCTTTCAAAAATGTATTAGTCCAAGTTGTATTTATTAACATCAGTTAATTACAAAAGTAACAACATAACTACATGAGATAACAATTAAAAATACTTCTACAGCATTTAGTAATCTTAGTAAATGTTAATCTTAAAATGTAGAAATTTAAATAAAGTAATGAAAAAAGCAACTGCTTTGAAAATAACAATTTCTTCCTTCTCCAGATGCCCAAAATATATATTTGGCATTACCCAGTCAACTTGACAAGCAGTGAATAGAATGAATCACTATTTACCAAGACGAGAGCATAAGAAAAGCACTTTCTTTAAAGGAATGAGATGTTTCTCTCAGCTGCAGGTCAATATATTTAGAGGGTGGGCAACAATAATGAATAAAACATGAGAAAAAACTTTTGACTTGACCGGTTGTGTGCGATTCTTTGTATAGTGGATACAAAGTATCCCATTGTTAAAGGGTTAATTCAACCCAAAATGAAAATGCTGTAAGATATCCTTCCATTTTGTAGCTGCCCCTTTCACACTGCACGTCGGACCCGGCAAATTGGCGGAACATTGCCGGGTCGCCTTCTGTTTGAAAGCAAACACGTTCCGGGATTGATTCCGGCATTGAACCTGGGTTGGGGACCTAGTAACATTGCCGGGTTCAGTCCCGGGACGAGCACTGTGTAAACAAAAGCCAGATCTAATTCTGTGTTTTAGTGATGACACATGTTTCGCAGTGTGAAAGGGGTGCCTCAAAAACTTCATAGTAGAGAAAACTAATCCATATGAATCTTGCAGTTTAGTTTAAATTTTCTGAAGACATATTTAGTGCAAAATTTAAATTCAGTTATATAATTTACATTTGTCATTTTCTACACGTTCACTAGTTAAGTATGCAAATTAAAAACATTTTAACACTTTAAAAGTTGCAAAATTAAAATTTACAACCCAAATATATTAGAGGTGTTTAACATTTCCAAGCACAAACTGTAGCAAAATGATCTTGGGATTGCATTTTCATCATAATACTGTGGCAAAATGCAGTGTTAGTTTCAGAAAACATTCTGAACCATAAATGCAGCAAAAGGGTAGCAAAATGGTGTTATAAATGTCTTTTATGTTTCTTAAATGCATTCACAATAACATATAAGAGTTTTCAATAGTATTTTCATTTAATCTTGATACTGGCACAGAACAAAACAGAACAGAATAGAAGGAAAAAGATGTCATTGTTGAAACTGGAAAAAAACTGACTAATGTGTATGCGGGGTATTTCTTTGTAGTGAAAGCCTATCATTGTCCATCGGGTCAGAGTCATTTCTGTGTTCACCAGAATTACATCCCACATAATGAACACAAGACAAAATGTACTAATATATCAGAATGAACTGAGGCCATATTCCCAAAACATCAAGGCTAAAAGTAGCTACTAAAGTTTTAGAGTTAACTTTTAGAGTTTTTAGTTAAAAAGATAATTTCCCTAAACATATTAGCACTAAAACCATGCAGCTAAAACAAGAGGACTCCTAAGTCACTAAGACTAATCACAAACAGTAATAAAATAATAACAAAAACTTTAGAAACATTTCACGATTATTTCCTTTTCATGTAATTAAAAGTTGGGCAATGAAGTAACAGATGTTACTTCTTGAGATCTTTTTTTGTTTGTTTACACAGTGTCTATCAGCCGTAATTATTCTAGTCTGTAAGTGAAATGTACAGACAATGTGTATCTGCTAATGTAAAAATAAGAGGATTAGTAATCATTTTCTGTGGCTGAAAGCGAATAAATTCCAAGCATGATATCTATTTCAGTGAATGTGGTGAAATATGTAGCAGTTTAGAAACTATAGTCATTCCCAGGTTCTTAGGGCTCATTCTTCTGTTCCAAATGATTGAACATTTATCCTGCCTCCAACAACTGAAAAACAATCAAACATTACTTCAATTTACAAAAGCACAAGGAAGGTTTTCATTACTTTTTCAGTCAAACCATAGGAGACCCAGAAAATTCACATAATTAGAATCTTATATGATGTAACTGAAGCTTCTCATCATGTTTATAAGATATATAACTGTGTATTGTTTACCTGTCTATGACATACTTAATTTCCTTTTGAACAAAACCAAACAGACATTTTTAAAACCAAGTAAATATTTTTTTTTTCTTTTATTTCATGTGAAGAAAAGTTTAATATACCTGCAACCCTGTATGAAAAGAAGAGAGAGAACAGTATAATTATTAATGTTTTTAACAATGTTTTTCAAATAAATCTTTAATGCTCACCAAAGATATATTTGATCAAAAATACTGTAAAAACATGAATTCTGTAAAATATGATTACAATTTAAAATAACTGTTTTATATTTTAATGTATTTTAAAATAGTATACATGAGACGGCAAAGCTGCATTTATTTAATGAATCCATGATAAATCATTCTAATATAATTCTAATATTATCTTATATTCTAATATTAATATTATATTATCTCTTTACATCACTATCATTTTTAAATCCAGCAATATACAGTGTATATGAATGATTCAAAGTGTCCCAGTTTCAAATGATTGTTGAATTTTCATAGAAAATTCCATAATAGAAAACAAAAACCATAGCTGTCATACTACAAAAATAAGTGAATAAAGCTTACCTGAACTATTAGATAGTTTCTTCTCCCGAATGTGTTTAAATATTAAAACACTTATTACTGTAATTAATAATAAAGTAACTATTACACTAGAGGCAATGATTGCTACAGCAGTAGGGGGATCTCCACATTCAGAGTCTGATGAATGTGTCCCTGGATTTGTTTCAGCAAGTCCCATGGCCTCACATCTGTGAATAATATCCAGGATCAGATTTGCTGAAAAATGACTCACATCATACATAAATAGCATAAGTGTGCACTCACTTTGTATGTGGTAAACAGGATGAGAAAGATCCGTTTGAATATGTGTCACCTGTACAGTTAGCACATACATGATCTGTGGAGCCAGTTCCTACAGAGACAGTCAGTATAAGGATACAATTAAACTGTCACTTTTGTGTTTGTCTCTTCCATCTACTACAAATCATGCAGCACAATAAACAATGTTTTCCATTATTTGAATATATTATGATTATTATTTTTATCATTTACCTGCTTGTTTGATATATTGTCCAGGGTTACATTCAGAATATTGCACAGCTAAAGTGCAGCTGCCTTTCTCTTCTTTAATGCAGTAGAATCTCTCCAGTGGCCCACAAACTGTATCTGATGACCGAGTGCAAACTTCACTCAGTCTTAAACCTTGGTCTAGGATGGAAAATATAAAGCATTAAGTTACTTGTGTAGAGCCCTGAAAATGTTTGAGTTTCAAAAGTAAAACTGTAGTAGAAAAAAAGAAGAGACAAGAGAATGTCATAATTTGTATGTCACATTTTTATTGGTGTGCATTCATATGCAAACAAATGTTTGATGGATTTTGTTTTTTTTTATATATAATGTATTTTTATATATAATGTTTCTGAAAGGTTTAAAATGTGCATATGTGAAAAAAAAGTCATACAAGGACTGTTTTCTTGAGAACGTCATATTTGCGTTGAGAACTGTGGACTTTGACCTCTCAAGTTCAAGAGGGGAGGGGTCGCAGAGGAGAACGAGAGGAAGCTCGTGGGAGAAAAAGGAGTGTTCGCAGCGGAAAAAAAAAACTGGCAGTGAGTCAACGCTCACGGACATTTTGAGTGGCAGGCCAGTGACTAAAGTTGCGTGAGTTGCTTGTGTGACTGTGTCACGCATCAGGTTTGCAGCTGGCAGCACGCAAGAACATTTTGAGGGAGTTTGGAAAGAGGCTGCACACTTCAACTCCGTGTGAGTCAAATTTATGCACGAGCATAGCACGTGAGAGAATCAAAGTTTTTTTATTCCGTTTATTTGTTTTATTAGAGTGAGAATTCATCCGGAAGAATAATCCCGTGTTTCATTTCTCAAGTTCAGTGATGCAGTTATAATGAATTGGGTAATTTGGTTGAAATCCGGAAGAATATACTCGTGTTTTATTTTATTAGTTCAGTGGAGAAAAAAAAAAGTATCACCGTTGTGTGCGTAGTTAGGAGGCAAGTGCGTGCATATTTTCGTTAAGAAACAGAGACCGTCGAGTCAAGATTTGGAGCACTGCATGGACTTTAGCGGATCCATCTCAAGAGTTAATCGACATCCACTCAACGTCGTCACGGGACACGACGGGGTTGCTGTTTATCATCTCGTCAGGAAGTGAAGATTAGAGGTTTCTATTCTGAAATTGGAATTTTGTGTTTCCTGGATTCGTGAGTACATTGGTTTTGCATCAAAAGAGCTCCAACTAGCGCGCCATCGGTGTACTGAAAATCCCAGCTGGGTAAAATTGTGTTAAAAAAAGTGTTACCTTTATTCATTGTATTTTTGTTTTGTTTTGGGGAACAGTGATTATTTGAATTTATTGCTGTTGATTTTGTGACTTTGTGAATTTGATCATTCAAGAAGAGAAAAATCACACAAAGACAAAAATAGTTCAGAGGAAAATAAATAAATATATGTTTATTGATCTGGTATAATTCTGTGTGATTTCTGGTGAAAAAAAAACACTTGCTATTTAATTTTTCCTGTGAAATATTTGTATTTTCATAGTTAAGTGTAAACACATTTTTTTTTAGTTCCAAATAGAAAACATAGGTTAAGATCTGAGATCTGGGTTATATTGGTACTGTAACTGTAAGAGAAGTGTGCCTTTACTGGGGTAGCGGATAAAGTAAAGATCCCTTAGCCAGATAGTTATCTTGTGAGCCACGTTTAGAGACTACCCGGCAGGAGGGCTACATTTTTGTGGGGGCTCGTCCGGGATCTTTCAGATCATTTCAGTTTGTGTTTTCAGAAGCGTGAACGTGTATGTTCAGTGAAAATTTGGAAGTAATTTATGTGTATACATTGTTTCTTTGAGAATTATATGAAGAGAGCTTTAATGCTAAACAGTCAGTTCCTGTTTTTCTGAGTACATACTGTTGATGATGCAAGTGAACAAAATGGAGGTTAGTGAGATTATTGCTTGGTGCAGAGAGAGGGGTGTTGAGCTGGACAGGGTTATCATTCTGAGCAACGTACCTGCAGAATGTGAAGACAAAATAGTCTATGATGTGCTGGATGCTGTCCTGGGAATGAGGAAATGCAAAGTGCTTGATCGCCATTCTGATAAGACTCAGCGACAACAGTTTCTTCTGATTGAGACCGCTAGCAAGGTTTCTGAGATGGCTATCCCTGCAGAGCTCGGAGGACCGGAAGTAGGTACCTGGTACACACAGGTTATTCATGTCGCAGCTGAGGCACCTAAACAGAACAGTGAAGATGAATTTCAGACTAAGCTGATGTCTTTTCTTCAAGCGGAAGGAAAGTCGCTATCTGACATTCCAAGTTTAGCTTCCCCTGCACCTGTGCTTAACACTAAGCTTGTTGATGCCTTAAATTCCCTTGTTCAAACGTGTCATGTGGCATCGTCTGAAGAGAGAGCTGGATATAGGAAGTTGCGTCCCTTCTCAGGGTTCATTCCCACTCCCCATGGAGAGGATGAGTATGAGGTCTGGGTGGAGCAGACCACCCACATTCTGGAAGAGTGGCAGTGTTCTGATAATGTTAAGAAGCAGAGACTAGTAGAGTGTCTCAGAGGTCCTGCAGCAGACATTGTAAGGTTTGAGAAGACTGGTAACCCATCCGCTACCTTCAATGATTACCTTAGTGCACTAGAGTCAGCGTTTGGCACTACCGAGGATGCTGCAGACTTGATGTTAAAATTTCGGAGCACTTACCAGAGCGAGGGAGAGAAGCTCTCAGCCTACATAATGAGGTTGGACAGGATGCTGCACAGTATGTTGAGGAAGAGAGGCATTGAGTTCCCTGCAATGAATCGTCTCCGGATGCAGCAAATAGTTAGAGGTGCCCTCTCAAGTGACCTGGTGGCTATGCGTTTGAGGATGACCCATAAGTTGTGTGCCCCACCTCCCTTCAATGAGCTAATGAAGGAGGTAAGAGAAGAGGAAAGTATGTTACACCAAAGGAGCTCAGTCCAGGCAAATGTAGCTGTGGCTGCACGGAATGAGTCGTCTGGCAACAGTCTGGCCAATTCAGAAGTTGAAATGCTGAAGAGGGAGATTAGGGGGTTGAAGAATGAGGTGTCTCGTTTATCAGCTGTGGCAAAAGAACCCGTCACTCATGATCGTCCAGTTACGCACAGTTAAGCTGCAACTGCAGAGAGTAAAACACCCACCAGACCAGTGAACAAGGCTAACATCTTCTGTTACAGATGCGGAGAAGATGGTCATCTGAAACGTGACTGTACAAAGGAAGAAAACCTCAGGAGAGTAAACCAGCGGCTCATTAAAATGAGACAGCCGTCGGGAAATGCTCAGTAGAGGAACGGCCTGAAGCTCCGAGGAAGACGCGTTCCACAAAGTGCAAAAGAGCCAGAGTTGAATTGGTAGACCTTCCGAGCGGGTTAGTGGGACCTAGCTCTGTCCTTCCCATCCAGGTTGAAGGTATCTACACTAAGGCCTTACTGGATAGTGGATCGCAGGTCACACTGCTGTACAGATCATTCTATGAGAAACACTTGAAGCATCTGCCATTGACACCAATAGAAAATTTGGAAATATGGGGATTGAGCTCACAGAGATACCCTTATGATGGCTGCTTGGCTTTAAGGCTAGAGTTTCCAGGATCTGTAGCAGGAGTGGCAGAATCCATAGATGCACTTGTGTTGGTCTGTCCTGACCCTGTCATGAAAGGAGATGTCAACATTCTGGTGGGAACAAACACGTCTGTGGTAAAGAAGCTGGTAGCAGTTTGCCAGGAAAGGATGGGAAATGATTTTCTTCATACCATGACTGTTCATCCTGAGATCAGATCTGCCTATGAACGGGTCATTACTGTCAGCAAGTGTGATGTTGACGAAAGTAGAGGTACTGTCTGGTTTCCTCGCCGCAAGCCGTTGAAGCTGACTCCAGGAGAGAGTGTGAGGGTTTCTGGAATCCTGAAATACCCTGTTACCTTATCTACTAAAACTTTGTTAGTGGATCAGCCAGAAGAGTCCTGCCTTCCAGAGGAACTGCTAGTGCAAGCTGAGGTGCAGTCTGCTACTGCTGTCCAGTCAAAAAGAGTTGGAGTCACTATCAGGAATGTCTCTGCTCGGCCAGTGATGATCAAGAGAGGAATGCCTATCGCACATGTGTTTCCTGTTGATGTTGTGCCTACAGTCTCTAAGCCCAGAGAGAGTAGTGGGAAAACCAAACTGACTAAGGATTCATTTAACTTTGGCGATTCCCCTGTGTCTACCGAATGGAAACAGCGGCTGGCTAAAAAGATGTTAGAGAGAAAGGATGTTTTCTCTTGCGATGAATTCGATGTTGGATGTTCAAAGAGTACCCAACACCACATCAGACTGATAGAGGATAAACCTTTTCGTGAGAGGTCACGACGGCTTGCACCAGGCGACATTGAGGATGTTAGGCAACACTTGGAGAAGCTGAAGGAGGCTGATATTATTGCTGATTCCAGAAGTCCTTACGCTTCACCAATTGTCGTAGTCCGGAAAAAGAACGGACAGATAAGGATGTGTGTGGACTACAGGACGCTGAATCGTCGCACAATCCCTGACCAATACACCGTTCCCCGCATTGAAGATGCTCTGGCCTGCTTAAATGGAAGCCAGTGGTTCAGTGTATTGGACCTTAGAAGTGGATATTATCAGATTCCCATGAGTGAAGAGGACCAAGAAAAGACAGCTTTCATTTGCCCAGTGGGATTTTACCAATTCCAGCGGATGCCACAGGGGATTTGTGGAGCTCCCTCGACCTTCCAGCGAGTGATGGAAAAGACGGTGGGAGACATGAACCTGTTGGAAGTGTTGGTCTACTTGGATGACCTCATTATCTTCGGACGGACTTTGGAGGAGCATGAGGAGAGGCTGCTCAAGGTGCTGGACCGCTTACAGAGCGAAGGGTTGAAGTTGTCCCTGGACAAGTGCACCTTTTGTCAGACTTCTGTCAGTTATGTTGGTCACATTGTGTCTCAAGATGGTGTTTCGACTGATCCCTCCAAAATTGAAGCTGTCAAATCTTGGCCCAGACCCCAGAACGTGACAGAGCTACGTTCTTTCTTAGGTTTCTGTGGGTACTATAGAAGATTCGTGAAAGAATATTCTAAAGTGTCTTACCCACTTAATCAGTTGCTGAAAGGGTGTTTTCCGGCCAAGACCTTGAAGAAAATGAAAGCTGGAGACAATCCCGACCGGATTGTGTACAAATCTTTGGATCCATTTGGAAGTAGATGGACGGATGCTTGTGAAGCTGCTTTCAATGAGTTGAAGGTGAGACTTACCAAGGCTCCTGTGTTGGCCTTTGCCAACTCTCAGCTCCCATACGTCCTACATGTTGATGCCTGCTGTGAAGGTTTGGGCGGGGTTCTATATCAGGACCAAGGACAGGGATTGAAACCTGTAGCTTTTGTCAGCAGGAGCTTGACGCCTTCTGAAAGGAACTACCCAGTCCACAAACTTGAGTTCTTGGCTTTAAAGTGGGCTGTTGTGGAAAAGCTACATGATTACCTGTACGGAGTAAAGTTTGAAGTGCAGACAGACAACAACCCACTAACTTATGTTTTAACCACAGCCAAATTGGATGCTGCAGGACATAGGTGGCTGGCGGCTCTCTCTGCTTATGACTTCAGTCTCAAGTACAGGCCTGGGAGACAAAATGTTGATGCCGATGCTTTGTCTCGTCGTCCTCATAGGAGCATAAAGGACCAGGAGTGGACTAATATATCATCCTCTGGAGTGAGATCCCTGTGTAACCTGAGAGGGCAAGACAGGTCCAGCTGCTTCGCAACTGCTAGCGGGATTATCATATCATTGGGAGGAACTCCTGAAGCAGTCCCCAGAGCTTACTGTAACTTAGCCACTCTGGATACTTCCACGATTCCAAAACTGAGTTCCATGGATTTGTCACATGCTCAGCAGGAGGATCTTTGTCTGGGAGAGATATGGAGAGCACTGAAAGGAGGAGATCTGTCCAAGGTCAACAAAGAAGCTCACAAGGACCTTCCATTAATAATGAGAGAGGGGGACAGATTAGTGCTGGAGAATGGAGTGATGTTTCGGTGCACAAAAAGCCCAGACAAACCTCGTCGTGAGCAGTTGTGCCTGCCCAGGAAGTTTCATGACGTAGTTCTCAGGTCGCTGCATGATGATTCTGGACACCTGGGATTTGATAAGACTTATGGCTTGGTGAGAGAGAGATTTTACTGGCCACGAATGAAGATTGAGGTGGAGAAGTACTGCCAAACATGTGCCAGATGTGTCCAGAGGAAGACTCTGCCAAAGAGAGTAGCACCATTGTCACACTTATCTAGTAATGGACCAATGGATCTTGTGTGTATGGATTTTCTATCCATAGAGCCTGACTCCAAGAACATCTGTAATGTCCTTGTCATCACAGACCACTACACCAGGTATGCACAGGCGTTTCCGACTAAGGATCAGAAGGCGTCCACAGTTGCAAAGGTCCTGTGGGAGAAATACTTTGTTCACTATGGACTGCCTAGACGGATGCATTCGGACCAGGGACGGGATTTCGAGAGCAGGCTCATCCATGAGTTGTTTGACTTGTTAGGAGTGGAGAAATCCCGGACAACACCGTACCATCCCCAGGGTGATCCGCAACCGGAGCGGTTTAACCGGACACTCTTGGATATGTTGGGGACCCTGGATTCGAGGCAGAAACAGCAGTGGAGCCGTCACATTGGACATCTTGTACATGTGTACAATAGCAGTGTGAACGAAGCCACAGGATACTCCCCTTACTTCCTTATGTTCGGAAGGGAAGCCAGATTGCCCATAGACCTGAGTTTTGGTGTGTCTAGTGATGGAACTTCCACTAAGTCTTACCAGCGCTTTGTGCAGACCATGCAAAGAGAGTTGAAGTCTGCGTACGAGCTGGCAGAGGAAAAAGCTGGAAAGAAAAATGCAGGAAATAAGAGAAGGTACGATCAGAGACTGCATTACTCTCACCTTGTTTCGGGAGATAGAGTCCTGATCAGGAATCTTGGATTGCAAGGGAAGCACAAGTTGGCAGACAGATGGAGTGCTGAGCCTTACATTGTCCAGAGTCAAATGCCAAACTTACCTGTGTTTCGGCTTAAGCCAGAGAGTGGAACTGGACCTGTCAAGATCCTGCATAGGAATCACATTCTTCCTATTGGTCAAGGGTTGAGGCAGCAACAAGTTCCTGACAGTGTCCCGAAACCCAGAAAGAGAGTTCTGAGGAAAAGGAAGAATGCTGAAAAGAATCAGAGTCCAGAGCATGTTGTGGAAGATGCTCCTGTAAGGCAAGAAGCAGAAACCAGAGATGCTCAATATGCTGATGAAAGTTCAGAGAGTGAGGATGGAATGTATGGGGTGTGGTATTATGTACCTGAAAATCATCCTTTGACCCCTAAGAGAAGGGACACTTCTCAGAGTGATGCTGTGGTTTCTGATAACACTGTTCATGAGAATGTTGAACAGGTTGTTTCTGAGGATGTTTCTGAGCACTCTGATGAAGGAGTTGAGCCAAATGAACCTGTAGAGTCTGTTTCAAGACTGCTACCAGAAAGTGATTCGGGCAACTTGCAAAATGTGAGCCGAGTATCAGACCTCTGTGATAATGTTTCAAGTGAGGGTCAAGACCACTCAGATGAGAATGTAACGCAAGGTATCTCTGCTGATGTAACTGAAGATTACAGAAGGTCTCATAGAGAGAGAATTGTGCCAAAGAGGTTTACATATGATACTCTTGGGGAGCCAAAATTTGAGCCTGCTGTTTCTCAAACTAAAATCGTAAATCCTGTTAGATACTGTTCTACTGTCTTTTTATGGTTGAAAGTACCTGCGAGAAGGTTGAGTACCTGTTCAGTTGATTTTCCTACTAGACGCTAATGTGAGTGATTTCCTTCAGTATAGACATGGATCTATTGTGACATTATCTTGCTCATTCAATTGAAAAGTGTATAAGTGTCTCAAACTGTCTGGGAAAAGAGTTGAGATATTGAAATGTGAAAAAAAAAGTTACTGAAGGGACTGTATGTGATTCCTTTGTTTCTCTCGTTATGAGGACATAACGATTCTTGGTGGGGGGAGAATGTAGAGCCCTGAAAATGTTTGAGTTTCAAAAGTAAAACTGTAGTAAAAAAAAGAAGAGACAAGAGAATGTCATAATTTGTATGTCACATTTTTATTGGTGTGCATTCATATGCAAACAAATGTTTGATGGATTTTTTTATTTTTTATATATAATGTATTTTTATATATAATGTTTCTGAAAGGTTTAAAATGTGCATATGTGAAAAAAAAGTCATACAAGGACTGTTTTCTTGAGAACGTCATATTTGCGTTGAGAACTGTGGACTTTGACCTCTCAAGTTCAAGAGGGGAGGGGTCGCAGAGGAGAACGAGAGGAAGCTCGTGGGAGAAAAAGGAGTGTTCGCAGCGGGAAAAAAAAAACTGGCAGTGAGTCAACGCTCACGGACATTTTGAGTGGCAGGCCAGTGACTAAAGTTGCGTGAGTTGCTTGTGTGACTGTGTCACGCATCAGGTTTGCAGCTGGCAGCACGCAAGAACATTTTGAGGGAGTTTGGAAAGAGGCTGCACACTTCAACTCCGTGTCACACTTTAAGTCTCACACACTTCAGTCAAATTTATGCACGAGCATAGCACGTGAGAGAATCAAAGTTTTTTTATTCCGTTTATTTGTTTTATTAGAGTGAGAATTCATCCGGAAGAATAATCCCGTGTTTCATTTCTCAAGTTCAGTGATGCAGTTATAATAAATTGGGTAATTTGGTTGAAATCCGGAAGAATATACTCGTGTTTTATTTTATTAGTTCAGTGGAGAAAAAAAAAAGTATCACCGTTGTGTGCGTAGTTAGGAGGCAAGTGCGTGCATATTTTCGTTAAGAAACAGAGACCGTCGAGTCAAGATTTGGAGCACTGCATGGACTTTAGCGGATCCATCTCAAGAGTTAATCGACATCCACTCAACGTCGTCACGGGACACGACGGGGTTGCTGTTTATCATCTCGTCAGGAAGTGAAGATTAGAGGTTTCTATTCTGAAATTGGAATTTTGTGTTTCCTGGATTCGTGAGTACATTGGTTTTGCATCAAAAGAGCTCCAACTAGCGCGCCATCGGTGTACTGAAAATCCCAGCTGGGTAAAATTGTGTTAAAAAAAGTGTTACCTTTATTCATTGTATTTTTGTTTTGTTTTGGGGAACAGTGATTATTTGAATTTATTGCTGTTGATTTTGTGACTTTGTGAATTTGATCATTCAAGAAGAGAAAAATCACACAAAGACAAAAATAGTTCAGAGGAAAATAAATAAATATATGTTTATTGATCTGGTATAATTCTGTGTGATTTCTGGTGAAAAAAAAACACTTGCTATTTAATTTTTCCTGTGAAATATTTGTATTTTCA
Organism: Carassius auratus; assembly: GCF_003368295.1. Lineage (NCBI taxonomy): Eukaryota > Metazoa > Chordata > Actinopteri > Cypriniformes > Cyprinidae > Carassius > Carassius auratus. The sequence continues at coordinate 164,563 of NW_020525031.1, read as the reverse complement.
TAGTTAAGTGTAAACACATTTTTTTTTAGTTCCAAATAGAAAACATAGGTTAAGATCTGAGATCTGGGTTATATTGGTACTGTAACTGTAAGAGAAGTGTGCCTTTACTGGGGTAGCGGATAAAGTAAAGATCCCTTAGCCAGATAGTTATCTTGTGAGCCACGTTTAGAGACTACCCGGCAGGAGGGCTACACTTGTCTTTTAGAAGATACATCCGCAGTTGCATCTGAAGCTAACTCTATTTTTTTTTCTCAGGGACAGTTTTTGGAGCAATTAGCTTGCAACTTTTCAGATCTTAAATCACTTGAATTAACAGACAACATTTTTTACCAACAACTTAACATTTTCAGATGAACTTCTATAAGGTGGAAACACTCACTTGCATCACATACAGTACAGTGAAAGCATTCCACGAGGCCATTTGGTTCATCAGTGAAGGTTAATGGAGGGCATGGAACACAAGTTGTGCTGGTGTCATCTGTGCAGTGCCAGCCAACGTGGTTTCCTAAAAAGGCAGCACACAAAATTGGTTCTTGATTTGACAATATTGAACAATATTTGTAACACTTTTTAAAATGTAAGTATTAGAAATGTCATTTAATTTCATAAGTAACAAATTTCTCATACTGTAATCGTAAATAAACATATAAAGACAATATATGCTATAACTTGCAGTCTTACCAGGGGCACACATTGGACAGCATTGCTTCTCTATTTTATATTCAGCATGAGGACACTGACAAGAACAAAGATCATAATTAAGAAGAAGAAGTGTAATAAAAATGATAATCCTTAAAGCGAACATGGTCACATTCTAGATCTATCCAGTTAATGTAACATTATGTGCAGTTCAGCACAATCTTCAGACGCTTCACATGCTGTGATATTGGTTGATGCATGCCTTAACATGCCTAAACCGGGATTTCATAGAAATCTGAGAGACAATATTTCAAGATTCTTCAAGACTCATTTCTTATACAGGTCGTGTTTCCACAGGCTTCTTGCACACCTATGCGTTCTCTGGAAATCAAACTGAAACAGAAAAGGATTAGCTCATAGTTAAACTCCTTATTCATACACTGTAGACAATTATGGTTATTTTAGTGTGAAAAGACTAAAAATGCTACTTTAAAAACTTAATTAACGGTAAGTTTCCTTACTCCATATGGTGAAAAAAACTTGACAGATCTAATGGCCATTTAGTGTAATTTTACAGTAAAATACAGCTTCTTAGTTTTTTCTTATCAGTTAAGTACATTATAGAGTTTTAAGTTACATCTTATATTAAATTAACTGTTTGCTGCATTATTTTAGTGATGTGCGTAACCATCATGGTGTTTTGTATTTTTGTGACAAATTTTTGTGATTTGGTATGATTAATGAAGAAAAAACAAAACAAAAAAAAAAACATGTTTCTTCAGTCAAGAACATGTATGGCTTGTGAATATTTAGGGGAAATAAAAACACGTTTCGAACTCTCACAGTTTTACTTGAAACCTTGTTTACCAACAGTCATACATCATAAGGAAATATAAATGATTAACTGACCTTTAACAAAGAAATACATAAAATAAATCAAAACAAACATAAAATCGATTCAATGTTTTTACATCCATCATAATTTATTATGGTGTAACTGAATGGCAGTTTCTCTCTGCAGATGATGAGTTTATGGAATGTCACAGCATTTGGATGTGTAGAAATACACAAATTAGTTTAGACAGTGGGTGCTTCTCATCTGTTTAAGTAAAAGCAAAAAGGTCAAGACAGTGAGAGTAATTTGGGAGAGGTTGTAAAACTGAATAATTCTCAGCCACAGTCTGGAAGAAAATAAGGGACTAAAATAAAATAATAAAAAGTAAGAGCAACCAAGTGTAAACAATGACCAGTTTATAGCAGTTTTAACTACTTTGGTAATGGTGACATTTACATGTAAATTACACTTTGTTTTTTTATGTCTCGACAGTGCTTGTTTTTATATTTCATGAATTAATAGGATAAGCAAAAATCACAAACTGTTTCTTTTTATTCAATCATTTGCTTGCAGATCACGTGGTTAGAGTTCTTTTTAATGTGTGTGTGGATGACCGTCTGCCATCAAAGTTTGATCAAGGAAAAACCTTGAATGGTTCTTTTTTCTCTTTATAGTAACTGCAATTATGCCAAGCACCACAAATACTCCGCACATAGATGGAATTAAAATCTGTAAATAAGGTGTTCCTTTACTGCATTCAACATCAGATATCTCAGTTCCTGCTTTGACTGTTGTTTTTCCAAGAGATTCACACCTGTTGAAAAGAGTTGAACTACAAATAAGACTATATTGCTTGTGAGAAAATAGCTAAATTTACTTACAAAATCTAGTGAAACAAATTATGTACAACAAATGAACAAAATGCATTTTAAAGCTCGATTCGGACAGTAATTGTTTCTCATGTGGATGTCTGTAAAATAAACTTACAAATCACCTCAGTGATGAAACTCATGGATTCAGATGGTGATTTATTCACAGTGGAAAAGTGAGTTACGTGATCCTATACAGACGTGGAAATGTGCTGCTCATGTGGCCAGTCACATGAGTGTTTGCTGTAAATAAAATTAATTTTATTTACATTTATTCATTTAACAGACGCTTTTATCCAAAGCAACTTACAAATGAGGACAGTGGAAGCAATCAAAAACAACAAAAAGAGCAATGATATATAAGTGCCATAACAAGTCTTAGTTAGGTTAACAGTACACACGTAGCATGGGCTTTAAAATAATATAATAAATAAAAAACAAAACAGATAGAGTAAAAAAAGAATAGAGCAAGCTAGTGTTAGAGGTCTTTACACACACACACACACACACACACACACTTACATAATAAATGAAAAGAAAATAGAATACAAAAAGACCACAAAGGTAGTTCGATTTTTTTTTTAAGGGGGGGTGAAATGCTATTTCATGCATACTGAGTGTTTCACACTGTTAAAGAGTTGGATTCCCATGCTAAACATGGACAAAGTTTCAAAAAATAAGTTGTACCTTCCGGTTTGTCACAAGTTTCGGAAAGTTTTTTTCGAGTATGGCTCTGTGTGACATTAGATGGAGCGGAATTTCCTTATATGGGTCCTGAGGCACTTCTGCGGAAGAGCGCGCGCTCCCGTATAGCAGAGCACTGAGAGGCTGAGCACAGACTCACTGATCAGAGCGAGAGCGTCGCGAAATGTCACAGAAGTGTGTTTTTGGTTGCCAGGGCAAGACAACCCTGCACAAATTACCAAAAGAGAAACAGCATTAAGGGACCAGTGGATGGAGTTTATTTTTACAGAGCATCAACGGAGTTGTGCAAGTGTTTTTGTTTGTTCCCTGCATTTCGAAGATGCTTGTTTTACAAACAAGGCCCAGTTTGACGCCGGGTTTGCACATCGTTTATTTCTTAAGGATAATGCAGTCCCAACGAAAAAGGGTCACGATCGTGTGTTGGAACCGCATGCAGTGAGTAAAACTGCTTCAAATATCTCTGTGTTGTTAACTTAGCTATCGGCGCGTGAGCACATCAAGTAAACAACGTGCGATGTTGTCATCAAACTGCACTTTCCACATGTACAGCTTAAAAAAAAAAAAAAAAAAAAAAAAGACGACATAAAGTGGAACTTAGTCATTTTCCAAAACCGCTAAGCAAATATATACAGTTTCAAGAGACGCCTTTGCTGATGCTGCTCTTGTTAGATTTCAGCCTCTGGATCTGTGTCACAGCCAGAGGTGGGTAGTAACGAGTTACATTTACTTCGTTACATTTACTTGAGTAATTTTTCGGGGTAACGAATACTTTTCGGAGTATATTTAAAGATGGGTACTTTATACTCTTACTTGAGTACATTTTTTGGGAAAAATCTGTACTTTTACTTCGTTACTGTGGGCGAAGCCCCTCTCGTTACTTTATCTTAATGCAATAAATGCTTCAATTTATTCCAAACGCGCCGTCTACTTTTCTCTGGACAATGAGCGATGCCCATTCGCGAATGATTCATTCTTTTGAGTCAACTCTGTTCAAAGGCTTGATCAAAACAATTGGCAAACGAGTGAATTGGTTCATGAATCAGTTTGATTGAGTCGTTCAGTTCCATGCTGAACGCGCTGAGCTCTGAAGCGGTTCACTCAGAGTTGTAACGTTTAAGAATATTAGCAGCGTTGAAAACGGGGCTATGGAACTGCACTGAATTGAAAGCTAATCTGCAAAGGCTATTCTTTGCTTGCGATGGAGATCCTTATTAGATGAACGCGTGTGCTGTCTACTGTTTAACAGGTAATAACTTGGGCTACATTCGATTACAGTACACGATACCACTGTGACATTAGTTTGTTGTATGTGTGTGGCTTATAACAGGTTGAATGCAGCTTCCAAAAGACAAAGAATAGCCGATTAAGATTTTATTAATTTTAATACAATCACACCAGTGCGAGTACGTTCAGCAAGTCATATCATCAGCTGCTAAATTCAGATCTGTGATCGCTTGCTGGCGCTAAGCCAGAGATAGATGCGTTTTATAGCGTTGCGCATTATAACCAATCACACACGGTTCTGTTGAGCTTTTGAATGCAATGGCCAATCAGAGGTGTTCCGATGAGTCATCGCTGACATGCCGGTGCTTCCTTCACTCGCTCACTTACTGAATACCTCTTTCTGCCGAATTCTCTCGTCAGAAACAACAAAGTGCAGATGTGTGTACGAATCTATAATTAAGATATTGATTTCACAGTGTTAACAGTTTCAGTGATTTTAATGGTAGTTTCTGAGAGTGAATGAAATCTAGACTGTCAGTGAAAATTATGTTTAATAATGTAAATGTTATTTGCTCTCTTTCTGAACAATGAAAGATTAGTAGCAATATTTATATCACATTAACTTTCAATGTTAAATTCACATTTAAAATAAAGTCAGTCGTATTAAAAATATGTTATGGCATGACACCTATATTTGTTACTTAAATAAACAGACAGGGTTTTATAATAATTTACATAAATTGGATTAAAGGCTGATGAAATATATACATTTATACACACACACATACATTACATACATTTTTTGTCTATATATCTATATAAAAAAAGGCTCCGTATATATGACCCAAAGTAACTAGTAACTAACTACTTGAGTAGATTTTTTATCCGATACTCTTTTACTCTTACTCAAGTAACTATTCAAGACTAGTACTTTTACTTTTACTTGAGTAAATATTTCTAGAATTACTTTTACTTTTACTTGAGTAAAGTTTTTGGGTACTCTACCCACCTCTGGTCACAGCTTCCAAACGCTCTCAACGCAAAAGCCTACTGGCTCTCGTGATTCTTTAGCTCCGCCCACACGTCACGCCTCTAGGCGCTCGTGTTTTTCCGGGAAAAATCGGTACAGACTATCTTTCTCTTATAAATATAATAAAAGTAAAGACTTTTTGGAGTTATGAAGGATGCAGTACTACTCTATAGGTACTCAAGATTAACAGGATATTGAGTGAAAACGAGCATTTCATCCCCCCTTTAAAGGTCCCGTTTTACATGCTTTTTTGAAGCTTTGATTGTGTTTACAGTCTGCAATATAACGTGTTCATGTTTCGCATGTAAAAAAAAAACATTATTTTTCACACAATTCACCTATCTGTATACCGCTGTTTTCACTGTCATAAAAACGGGCTGATGACTTCCTTGTTCTATAAAGTACCTCCTTCAGAAATACTTAATGAGTTCTGATTGTGCCAGCGGTTCTTGTGTTGTGATTCGACAGCAGCTGAGTGCGAACGGCCCTCCTGGAAACGCGGTTGGGCTAGTTTTGAGAAGCAAGTGGGCAGGAGCATGTGGTGGAGATGTTCTTATAATCACAGGAGCGTTTTTACTTATGAAATGCGCATGAAAAATCACATTCGTTTTTTTGCACAGCCCTAACATCTAGTTAACAAAGCTAAACAGCGTTGCCCTTTGTGTAATAAGTTACACAAACTGTTAAAAGCACCAACTTAAATAATAAAATACACACACACTTGCTGGTTATGGGTCACTGAGAATGCAGAAACCACAGCAACATCCGGTCCTGATGAGACAGTAAGGGCAGGTGGAGTGAGGGAGAGTCTCATCTGTGTCGTTCGAGCATTTACAGGATGCTGTTGTGGACTCCTCCCTCCTCATTCCTCAGATCCTACAAAAATACTGATAATCGTCTAAAAAAAAAAAGTCAGTAAAGCACACAAAATGAGCAGATTTCAGTAATAAATAGTTGGTAGGTGTCACCCACAACCAAAAAGTTTTGAATCAACAACTGAATATTGTTTAATGTAATTTTTCATATAAACGCATGACTTTCACAAGCTTTCAAAAATGTATTAGTCCAAGTTTTATTTATTAACATCAGTTAATTACAAAAGTAACAACATAACTACATGAGATAACAATTAAAAATACTTCTACAGCATTTAGTAATCTTAGTAAATGTTAATCTTAAAATGTAGAAATTTAAATAAAGTAATCAAAAAAGCCACTGCCTTGAAAATAACAATTTCTTCCTTCTCCAGATCCCCAAAATATATATTTGGCATTACCCAGTCAACTTGACAAGCAGTGAATAGAATGAATCACTATTTACCAAGACGAGAGCATAAGAAAAGCACTTTCTTTAAAGGAATGAGATGTTTCTCTCAGCTGCAGGTCAATATATTGAGAGGGTGGGCAACAATAATGAATAAAACATGAGAAAAAAACTTTTGACTTGACCGGTTGTGTGCGATTCTTTGTATAGTGGATACAAAGTATCCCATTGTTAAAGGGTTAATTCAACCCAAAATGAAAATGCTGTAAGATATCCTTCCATTTTGTAGCTGCCCCTTTCACACTGCACGTCGGACCCGGCAAATTGGCGGAACATTGCCGGGTCGCCTTCTGTTTGAAAGCAAACACGTTCCAGGATTGATTCCGGCATTGAACCTGGGTTGGGGAGATAGTAACATTGCCGGGTTCAGTCCCGGGACGAGCACTGTGTAAACAAAAGCCAGATCTAATTCTGTGTTTTAGTGATGACACATGTTTCGCAGTGTGAAAGGGGTGCCTCAAAAACTTCATAAAGAGAAAACTAATCCATATGAATCTTGCAGTTTAGTTCAAATTTTCTGAAGACATATTTAGTGCAACATTTAAATTCAGTTATATAATTTACATTTGTCATTTTCTACACAAGTTCACTAGTTAAGTATGCAAATTAAAAACATTTTAACACTTTAAAAGTTGCAAAATTAAAATTGACAACCCAAATATATTAGAGGTGTTTAACATTTCCAAGCAAAAACTGTAGCAAAATTATCTTGGGATTGCATTTTCATTATAATACTGTGGCAAAATGCAGTGTTAGTTTCAGAAAACATTCTGAACCATAAATGCAGCAAAAGGGTAGCAAAATGGTGTTATAAATGTCTTTTATGTTTCTTAAATGCATTCACAATAACATATAAGAGTTTTCAATAGTATTTTCATTTAATCTTGATACTGGCACAGAACAAAACAGAACAGAATAGAAGGAAAAAGATGTCATTGTTGAAACTGGAAAAAAACTGACTAATGTGTATGCAGGGTATTTCCATCGGGTCAGAGTCATTTCTGTGTTCACCAGAATTACATCCCACATAATGAACACAAGACAAAATGTACTAATATATCAGAATGAACTGAGGCCATATTCACAAAACATCAAGGCTAAAAGTAGCTACTAAAGTTTTAGAGTTAACTTTTAGAGTTTTTAGTTAAAAAGATAATTTCCCTAAACATATTAGCACTAAAACCATGCAGCTAAAACAAGAGGACTCCTAAGTCACTAAGACTAATCACAAACAGTAATAAAATAATAACAAAAACTTTAGAAACATTTCACGATTATTTCCTTTTCATGTAATTAAAAGTTGGGCAATGAAGTAACAGATGTTACTTCTTGAGATCTTTTTTTGTTTGTTTACACAGTGTCTATCAGCTGTAATTATTCTAGTCTGTAAGTGAAATGTACAGACAATGTGTATCTGCTAATGTAAAAATAAGAGGATTAGTAATCATTTTCTGTGGCTGAAAGCGAATAAATTCCAAGCATGATAACTATTTCAGTGAATGTGGTGAAATATGTAGCAGTTTAGAAACTATAGTCATTCCCAGTCATTCCCAGTCATCCCCATTCCTTAGGGCTCATTCTTCTGTTCCAAATGATTGAACATTTATCCTGCCTCCAACAAATGAAAAACAATAAAACATTACTTCAATTTACAAAAGCACAAGGAAGGTTTTCATTACTTTTTCAGTCAAACCATAGGAGACCCAGAAAATTCACATAATTAAAATCTTATATGATGTAACTGAAGCTTCTCATCATGTTTATAAGATATATAACTGTGTATTGCTTACCTGTCTATGACATACTTAATTCTTACCCTTTGAACTGTCTTTTTCATGTAAACCATTTCCGGTTTCCTTTTGAACAAAACCAAACAGACATTTTTAAAACCAAGTAAATATTTTTTTTCTTTTATTTCATGTGAAGAAAAGTTTAATATACCTGCAACCCTGTATGAAAAGAAGAGAGAGAACAGTATAATTATTAATGTTTTTAACAATGTTTTTGAAATAAATCTTTAATGCTCACCAAAGATATATTTGATCAAAAATACTGTAAAAACATGAATTCTGTAAAATATGATTACAATTTAAAATAACTGTTTTATATTTTAATGTATTTTAAAATAGTATACATGAGACGGCAAAGCTGCATTTATTTAATGAATCCATGATAAATCATTCTAATATAATTCTAATATTATCTTATATTCTAATATTAATATTATATTATCTCTTTACATCACTATCATTTTTAAATCCAGCAATATACAGTGTATATGAATGATTCAAAGTGTCCCAGTTTCAAATGATTGTTGAATTTTCATAGAAAATTCCATAATAGAAAACAAAAACCATAGCTGTCATACTACAAAAATAAGTGAATAAAGCTTACCTGAACTATTAGATAGTTTCTTCTCCCGAATGTGTTTAAATATTAAAACACTTATTACTGTAATTAATAATAAAGTAACTATTACACTAGAGGCAATGATTGCTACAGCAGTAGGGGGATCTCCACATTCAGAGTCTGATGAATGTGTCCCTGGATTTGTTTCAGCAAGTCCCATGGCCTCACATCTGTGAATAATATCCAGGATCAGATTTGCTGAAAAATGACTCACATCATACATAAATAGCATAAGTGTGCACTCACTTTGTATGTGGTAAACAGGATGAGAAAGATCCGTTTGAATATGTGTCACCTGTACAGTTAGCACATACATGATCTGTGGAGCCAGTTCCTACAGAGACAGTCAGTATAAGGATACAATTAAACTGTCACTTTTGTGTTTGTCTCTTCCATCTACTACAAATCATGCAGCACAATAAACAATGTTTTCCATTATTTGAATATATTATGATTATTATTTTTATCATTTACCTGCTTGTTTGATATATTGTCCAGGGTTACATTCAGAATATTGCACAGCTAAAGTGCAGCTGCCTTTCTCTTCTTTAATGCAGTAGAATCTCTCCAGTGGCCCACAAACCGTATCTGATGACCGAGTGCAAACTTCACTCAGTCTTAAACCTTGGTCTAGGATGGAAAATATAAAGCATTAAGTTACTTGTCTTTTAGAAGATAGATCCGCAGTTGCATCTGAAGCTAACTCTATTTTTTTTTCTCAGGGACAGTTTTTAGAGCAACTAGCTTGCAACTTTTCAGATCTTAAATCACTTGAATTAACAGACAACATTTTTTACCAACAACTTAACATTTTCAGATGAACTTCTATAAGGTGGAAACACTCACTTGCATCACATACAGTACAGGGAAAGCATTCCACGAGGCCATTTGGTTCATCAGTGAAGGTTAATGGAGGGCATGGAACACAAGTTGTGCTGGTGTCATCTGTGCAGTGCCAGCCAACGTGGTTTCCTAAAAAGGCAGCACACAAAATTGGTTCTTGATTTGACAATATTGAACAATATTTGTAACACTTTTTAAAATGTAAGTATTAGAAATGTCATTTAATTTCATAAGTAACAAATTTCTCATACTGTAATCGTAAATAAACATATAAAGACAATATATGCTATAACTTGCAGTCTTACCAGGGGCACACTTTGGACAGCATTGCTTCTCTATTTTATATTCAGCATGAGGACACTGACAAGAACAAAGATCATAATTAAGAAGAAGAAGTGTAATAAAAATGATAATCCTTAAAGCGAACATGGTCACATTCTAGATCTATCCAGTTAATGTAACATTATGTGCAGTTCAGCACAATCTAAAGACGCTTCACATGCTGTGATATTGGTTGATGCATGCCTTAACATGCCTAAACCGGGATTTCATAGAAATCTGAGAGACAATAGTTCAAGATTCTTCAAGACTCATTTCTTATACAGGTCGTGTTTCCACAGGCTTCTTGCACACCTATGCGTTCTCTGGAAATCAAACTGAAACAGAAAAGGATTAGCTCATAGTTAAACTCCTTATTCATACACTGTAGACAATTATGGTTATTTTAGTGTGAAAAGACTAAAAATGCTACTTTAAAAACTTAATTAATTAACGGTAAGTTTCCTTACTCCATATCAGAGATGGGACCAAGTCACACATGTGCAAGTCTCAAGTAAGTCTCAAGTCTTAACCTTCAAGTCTCAAGTAAGTCCCAAGTATTTTTTTCTTGGGCAAGTCAAGTCAAGTCAAGTCAAGTCAAGTCACAAGCTATGTCAAGTCAAGTCCAAGTCAAGTCACCTTATTATTGTAATTTTACCTGCAGAATCTGATCTTAATAAAGTTAAAAGACAAGATATAAGTAACTGTCAGTAAATTAAAATAATTTGGATTTGCATTGTAAATACTCATGTTCAGTAAAATACATCATGGAATCAAACAAAATTGTAACTTCATAAAATTATTTATTTTCCACTTCTGCCAACAGTGTTTGAAATGTTTTACATTTTAAACATGGAGTCCATAAAACAAATAACAGCTAAACATCCAACAGATTCCTCTCTGAACACCTCTCTCTCTCTCAAACACAGTTTACATACAACATTAAACTTTGTTACATTTCTAGAAAGTTTGGGCACCCTTTGCAGAATCTGTGAAAATGTGAGTAATTTTCAAAAAATAAGAGAGATCATACTAAATGCATGTTATATTTTATTTAGTACTGTCCTGAGTAAGATATTGTACATAAAACATTTTAACATTTAGTCCACAAGACAAAAGAATTGCTGAAATTATTAAAATAACCCCACTCAAAAGTTTGGGAACCCTTGGTTCTTAGTACTGTGTTCTGTTACCTGATGATCCTCGACTGTCTTTCTGTTTTGTGATGGTTGTGCATGAGTCCCTTGTTTGTTCTGAACAGTTAAACTGAGCAGCGTTCTTCAGAAAAATCTTTAAGGTCCTGCAGATTCTTCAGTTTTCCAGCATCTTTGCATATTTGAACCCTTTCAAGCAGTGACTTTATGATTTTGAGATACATCTTATCACACTGAGGACATCTGAGGCACTCAAACACAACTATTTAAAAAGATTCAAACATTCACTGATGCTCCAGAAGGAAACAAGATGCATTAAGAGCTGGGGGGTGAAACAGGACACAGGACCAAGAACCAAGGATTCCCAAACTTTTGAGTGGGGTTATTTTAATTTCAGCATTTTTTTTTTGTCTTGTGGACTAAATGTTAATATATTTTATGTACAATATCTTACTCAGTACAGTACTAAATAAAATATAACATGCATTTAGTATTATCTCTTTTATTTTTTGAAAATTACTCGCATTTTCACAAATTCTGCAAAGGGTGCCCAAACTTTCGAGCCCCACTGTGCATATATATATATATATATATATATATATATATATATATATATATATATATATATAACTGTAATATGCACTTCTCATGATTAGGTAATCGCTGCAGCTGTAGTCTTATTCACATTTGTTTTTCTGATTAATTGTTTTGCTCTATGAGAAAGACAAGGTAACAAAATATTCGGGGCTTAAGCCCCCTTAGCCCAGCCCTAGCGTTTTTTGGAACGCGTTTTTTTTGACGGCCTGCTAGCGGATCGTAAGGGGGCGTTCACAAAGCACGTCTTTTGCGCGCGCAAGTTCGTTATTTCCAACGTAGGCGCGTGGTATGCGCGCTCATAATGGAAGCAACGCGGTCGCGACGTGGATGCGGTGCGACGCGCTCGTTCTTTCCAGGTGCGTCCGCACCGCATCAAGTTAAAAACATCTCAACTTTTCAGATAGCCACAAGCACACCGCAGGTCATGTGACAAGAACTAACCAATCAGCTTCATACTTTCCCGTAACAACGTTGAAAGCTCAGCCAAGCTGAAGGAACAGCTGATCATAGCTGTATATGGATTGCCATTTTGAAATAAATTTAGTAGCAGAGCTACTGCAAGCGATTTTTAGAGCTGCAAATCCATTTATCCTTTGCTGAAATTTCCGCGTCTCCCGTCTTCATGGAGAGAGCACGTCACGGAGCTCGTCATGGTTGCTTAGCATCAGCAGACGCCTCAGGGGCGCAACTGCCCGAGCGCTTTGGAAAGAAGGAGAAAGCGGCGCACCCAGCGTTTTCCACGCGCTTTTAGGCACGAATTATTGAAGACAAAAGCGATGACCGTCGGTAACCCTCAGGCTGACATGTTGATGTGATGTGATATTTGATCTAAGTGGGCGTGGTGTGCGTAAGGTAGAGAGGGCATGACTGATGATAGTGTCCTGATCCAGTCAGGATGCTATTCTCAGCCTGCGCTCCAGCTGAGTAATCAACTTTATTTTTAAAAATAATTTATATATTTTATATTTAAACTGAAAACATGGTCTGATTAACACTCAAGTAATTCAAGTCATCGTCTCTCAAGTCAAGTCAAGTCCCGAGTCTTTAACTTCCAAGTCCAAGTCAAGTCTCAAGTCATAAAAATAGCGACTCGAGTCGACTCGAGTCCAAGTCACCAAGTCACAAGTCCCCATGTCTGCTCCATATGGTGAAAAAAACTTGACAGATCTAATGGCCATTTAGTGTAATTTTACAGTAAAATACAGCTTCTTAGTTTTTTCTTATCAGTTAAGTACATTATAGAGTTTTAAGTTACATCTTATATTAAATTAACTGTTTGCTGCATTATTTTAGTGATGTGAGTAACCATCGGTGTGTTTTGTATTTTTGTGACAAATTTTTGTGATTTGGTATGATTAATGAAGAAGAAAAAAAAAAAAAAAAAAAAAACATGTTTCTTCAGTCAAGAACATGTATGGCTTGTGAATATTTAGGGGAAATAAAAACACGTTTCACACTCTCACAGTTTTACTTGAAACCTTGTTTACCAACAGTCATACATCATAAGGAAATATAAATGATTAACTGACCTTTAACAAAGAAATACATAAAATAAATCAAAACAAACATACAATCGATTCAATGTTTTTACAAACTTTATACAATTTACAAAAGTAAGAGCAACCAAGTTTAAACAATGACCAGTTTATAGCCGTTTTAACTACTTTGGTAATGGTGACATTTACATGTAAATTACACTTTGTTTTTTTATGTCTCGACAGTGCTTGTTTTTATATTTCATGAATTAATAGGATAAGCAAAAATCACAAACTTTTTCTTTGGATTAAAATTTTTTTATTCAGTCATTTGCTTGCAGATCACGTGGTTAGAGTTCTTTTTACTGTGTGTGTGGATGACCGTCTGCCATCAAAGTTTGATCAAGGAAAAACCTTGAATGGTTCTTTTTTCTCTTTATAGTAACTGCAATTATGACAAGCACCACAAATACTCCGCACATAGATGGAATTAAAATCTGTAAATAAGGTGTTCCTTTACTGCATTCAACATCAGATATCTCAGGTCCTGCTTTGACTGTTGTTTTTCCAAGAGATTCACACCTGTTGAAAAGAGTTGAACTACAAATAAGACTATATTGCTTGTGAGAAAATAGCTAAATTTACTTACAAAATCTAGTGAAACAAATTATGTACAACAAATGAACAAAATGCATTTTAAAGCTCGATTCGGACAGTAATTGTTTCTCATGTGGATGTCTGTAAAATAAACTTACAAATCACCTCAGTGATGAAACTCATGGATTCAGATGGTGATTTATTCACAGTGGAAAAGTGAGTTATGTGATCCTATACAGACGTGGAAATGTGCTGCTCATGTGGCCAGTCACATGAGTGTTTGCTGTAAATAAAATTAATTTTATTTACATTTATTCATTTAACAGACGCTTTTATCCAAAGCAACTTACAAATGAGGACAGTGGAAGCAATCAAAAACAACAAAAAGAGCAATGATATATAAGTGCCATAACAAGTCTTAGTTAGGTTAACAGTACACACGTAGCATGGGCTTTAAAATAATATAATAAATAAAAAACAAAACAGATAGAGTAAAAAAAAGAATAGAGCAAGCTAGTGTTAGAGGTCTTTACACACACACACACACACACACACACTTACATAATAAATGAAAAGAAAATAGAATACAAAAAGACCACAAAGGTAGTTCGATTTTTTTTTAAAGGGGGGGTGAAATGCTATTTCATGCATACTGAGTGTTTTACACTGTTAAAGAGTTGGATTCCCATGCTAAACATGGACAAAGTTTCAAAAAATAAGTTGTACCTTCCGGTTTGTCACAAGTTTCGGAAAGTTTTTTTCGAGTATGGCTCTGTGTGACATTAGATGGAGCGGAATTTCCTTATATGGGTCCTGAGGCACTTCTGCCGGAAGAGCGCGCGCTCCCATATAGCAGCGCACTTAGAGGCTGAGAACAGACTCACTGATCAAAGTGTTGTTAACTTAGCTATCGGCGCGTGAGCACATCAAGTAAACAACATGCGATGTTGTCATCAAACTGCACTTTCCACATGTACAGCTTAAAAAAAAAAAAAAAGACGACATAAAGTGGAACTTAGTCATTTTCCAAAACCGCTAAGCAAATATATACAGTTTCAAGAGACGCCTTTGCTGATGCTGCTCTTGTTAAATTTCAGCCTCTGGATCTGTGTCACAGCTTCCAAACGCTCTCAACGCAAAAGCCTACTGGCTCTCGTGATCCTTTAGCTCCGCCCACACGTCACGCCTCTAGGCGCTCGTGTTTTTCCGGGAAAAATCGGTACAGACTATCTTTCTCTTATGAATATAATAAAAGTAAAGACTTTTTGGAGTTATGAAGGATGCAGTACTACTCTATAGGTACTCAAGATTAACAGGATATTGAGTGAAAACGAGCATTTCACCCCCCCTTTAAAGGTCCCGTTTTACATGCTTTTTTGAAGCTTTGATTGTGTTTACAGTTTGCAATATAACGTGTTCATGTTTCGCATGTAAAAAAAAAACATTATTTTTCACACAATTCACCTATCTGTATACCGCTGTTTTCACTGTCATAAAAACGGGCTGATGACTTCCTTGTTCTATAAAGTACCTCCTTCAAAAATGCGTAATGAGTTCTGATTGTGCCAGCGGTTCCTGTGTTGTGATTCAACAGCAGCTGAGTGCGAACGGCCCTCCTGGAAACGCGGTTGGGCTAGTTTTGAGAAGCAAGTGGGCAGGAGCATGTGGTGGAGATGTTCTTATAATCACAGGAGCGTTTTTACTTATGAAATGCGCATGAAAAATCACATTCGTTTTTTTGCACAGCCCTAACATCTAGTTAACAAAGCTAAACAGCGTTGCCCTTTGTGTAATAAGTTACACAAACTGTTAAAAGCACCAACTTAAATAATAAAATACACTTACCAGTTGTGGTCCATAAACAAGGCCTTCTCCAGACAAAGAGGGAACTGCTCCATCTTTCAAGAATAATCTTTGTGCGAATCCGGCATTAAACTGATTGAGATTGAGGAAGCTGTCCTCAGCAAGCTGTCCTCAGCAAAATGTCCTGCACAGTTTTACATGTGAATTATAATTTTCAGGAACCGAGTTAAACATAAATTGTAACCATGAATCTCCAAGTACAGCGTCCCTGGGAAAGCCAAACAAAGATGATTGGACTCAGATGAAAATAACAGCGTTTCAACGACATGGCGACAGACACAAACAGCAGCTCTTCCTCTTCTCCGTGCGAGCGCAACAAGACCACGCCCCCTTTTTGTGAATTCATGTGGACGGAGGTTAGTCAAAAAACTGTTTTAGTGACGTCATTACTACAGGAACTAGAGGGATGTAGATGGAAGATGGAAGAGATGTGTTTTAAGTCGATTCTTGAAGATGGCTAAGGACTCAGCTGCCCGGATTGAGTTGGGGAGTTCATTCCACCAGAAGGGAACATTTAACTTAAAAGTCCTTAAAAGTGACTTTGTGCTTCTTTGGGATGGCACAATCAAGCGACGTTCACTTGCAGAACACAAGCTTCTAGAGGGCACATAAGTCTGAAGTAACAAATTTAGGTAAATGGGTGCAGAGCCAGTGGGAGTTTTGTAGGCAACCATCAATGCCTTGAATTTTATGCGAGCAGCTATTGGAAGCCAGTGCAAATTGATAAACAGAGGTGTGATGTATATTTATTTTAGCTCATTAAAATTAATCTTGCTGCGTCGTTCTGGATTAATTGTAAAGGTTTGATAGAACTGGCTGGAAGACCTGCCAAGAGGGCATTGCAATAGTCCAGCGTGGACAAAACAAGAGCTTGAACAAGGAGTTGTGCAGCATGTTCCGAAAGAAAGGGCTTGATCTTCTTGATGTTGAATAAAGCAAATCTGCAGGATCAGACAGTTTTGGCAATGTGGTCTGAGAAAGCCAGCTGATCATCAATCATAACTCCAAGGCTTCTAGCTGTTTTTGAAGGAGTTATGGTTGATGTGCCTAACTTGATGGTGAAATTGTGATGTAATGATGGGTTTGCTTGAATCACAAGCAGTTCTGTCTTGGCAAGGTTCAGTTGAAGGTGACGGTCCATCATCCAGGAAGAAATGTCTGTTAGACAAGCTGAGATGTGAGCAGCTAGCGTTGGATCATCAGGATGGAATGAGAGGTAGAGCTGAGTGTCATCAGCATAGCAGTGGTTTGAAAAGCCATGTTTCTGAATGACAGAACCTAATGATGCCATGTAGACAGAGAAGTTGTCCAAGAACTGAGCCCTGAGGCACCTGAGGCATTTACAAAATGTATTCTTAATATTGTGTAAAATGCATTTAAAAATACTTATGTAAAGTATATTTTTATTATTCCAAGCATTTCACAATATATATTCCTATTTGTTATTTTATTATTTAAATCTCCTGTTTTGAAAGACAAGCTATAGTTGTATATAACTATAGGCAATATAGGTCTGTATCCTATATATCAATTTAAAATACACATTTTAAAACTATATTGCATACCTGCTGCTACCATTTTAAAGACCAATTTCGAATGTTTGTGTGCTTTTCTTCTCTTTCTGCTCCCAGTCGCTGTGAGCAGTTATGAAGTATAATTCTTTTAAACACTTTCCAGCATTTCAGAAATAAATATGTATGCAAATTACACCGAAGTACAACAGTAAACGTACCTTACAGTGTTCAGGAGTGCTCAAAAAGGGTTTAAGCACTGAATTTTGAATCAATTTCTTCTTGTTAATTCAGAGATTCACACGACCTTGGTGTTTGTTAAAAAAACAGTAGGTAATTCGGTCAGGGATTTTTTACAAGGGGTGGTGAGAGAAAAACATAGACATCATGGATTAGACTGGAAATTAAATAACTGTAAATGGTGAAAATCACTTTCATCTCCCTGAGAAACAATTACCATCTGATTGAGGCTTATGAATGTGTGGAAAGTCAATGTTCTAAAATAATGGAACTTACTTTGTATGCAGTTTGCAGAATGTACCATCTGAATATGAACCATCAGGACAGATATCACACACCGTATCACTATATTCTGTTCCTGTACAAACACATGGAGGAATACACAGTGTAAGTACTCAAGTTTCAACTCCATGATCAACAAAGGCAGTGACTGGTCTCACATTAGCTAAAGAAATTATTAAATTCTTCAGTATTGCATCTTATAGACAAAATGAATAATCACATAACCAAATAATTATTTTCTTATTATAATAATATAATACTGTAATTAAGTAGATTTTTGGATGGTTATGTCAGGGCCTGTCAGTCACATGCAAACACTGTCTGTGGCTTAGTAGTAGAGCATTGCGTTAACAGCGCAAAATGTCATGGGTTCAATTCCCAGGGAACACAAACTGGTAAAAAAAATATATAATTATAACCTGAGTGCAGTGTAAGTCGCTTTGGACAAAAGCGTCGGCTAAATGCATAAATGTAAGTTTAAAATATGCAAACTGAGAGATGTACAGTTTTTTAATATAAACATAAGTGGAGTTATTGATCTCAGATGTCATCTGAGCTTTTCAGTTTTTGTGGATGTATAATAAAGATGTTTGAATGATAACGGACTGACCAGTTTGGTTGATGTATTGCCCAGGTGAGCAGGTTGAATGTTTCATGGCCTTTTTACAGTTTGAGAGCAAGTCTACACAGTAATAACCTGGAAGAGGTTCACACACTGTATCTGATATTGATGTACATGCCTGCTTTTCTCTCAACCCATTACCTTTGACAAGAAAGGAAACAAATGAGAAAAAAAGCTTTACATTATATTTGAAATCAAGGGGTGACATGAAATAAAAACGGGGTCACAAGATACAAATTAAATTGTTACTCACTTGAATCACACACAAAACATGGTAGACATTTTGTGAATCCATTAGGAACATTAGCGTAGGTCATTGCAGGACATGAATCACATGTTGTGCTTGTGTACGCATCACAATAGATCTTAACTCTTTTTCCTAGACAATATTAATTATTGCCAACACATTATTATAGATATCTTTTGAAAATAACAACTTGTACACATGTGTAATTATATAAGCTCTATTTATTGTATGTCTGTATATTTATGTCAACTGTGTGAAATATAAACATTTTATGCATCATAAACCATGGTTGGGAATCACTTAATCCTACATCTGTCAAATAAGTTAAATGATTAATATAATAAAAAAAGTGCATTTTTAACAAAGCTTTGACCACATCAGTCCAAACTTATAAGACTGTTTCATGAGCATATTACAGTTATTAGCCTCATCAGTAATAATGATGAGACCGTTCAAAGCCTGTTACCATGTGACAAATTACAAAATAATAATAATAATAATAATTTGACCTCTTTATATCTGACCTCATATGTTGTGGTACTGAGTGAAGGATGCCACATACCTGGATCACACATTGGGCAACACTCTCCATTAATTTCATATTCTGCATTATTACATGTTGCCATACAAAGCACAATGTTGATGGTGAGAATGAGAGGTAGTAATGTTAACAGATGAACGAAGGTACATATGTGCATTTCAAGGAACTAAAAGAATCACCACTGGTCCAGAGGAGATCAAACTGCCTTCTTTGTTTCTTATGAAGCTGAAAAATAAATTTATGTTAGAAGGCTTTTAAAAAGTAGAGTGAAACTGTGCCAGAACCTACAAACTGTTTACTTAACATGTCCTCTGCATTACCAGTTGTTCTCTAAAACAATCTTCAATCTCTGTAACGTTACCTGCCAACCTATGGAAGCATATGGGTAGAATTATTCAATTTGGGATGTAATATGCAAAATGACAATGCAATATGTAAAATGGCAATGCATTTCTGTATTTACATTTACAGTTTGGTGCAAAATTAAAATTAAATTACATAAGTTTAATTTGCCATTTCATACACTAGTTTTAATATGTAAAATGAATATTCATTTTAACGCTTTATAAGTTGCAAAATTAAAATGAAAATGTATTACAGAAATGATTAGATATGTCTATCACGTTCAAGCAAAAACTGTGGCAAAATGATCATTTAAATGCTATTTTTCTTAAATGCATTAACACTCACATTCAAGACACTTACGATTGCATTTTCATTCAATGACCCACAATGAATGTAGCAAAATTCAAAGTGCACATTGAAAATGCATTCCGAGCCGATCACGTCTCCGCCCCCTCACGACATGTCAATCACTGTGTGAACAAGGCGGGGCTTGCAGAAGGTCAGAGACTCAAATCTCAAGAAGAGGATTCAAGTGAGAGACCATGGACAAGACAGCTGGTCTGTATGTTTTGATCATTTTGGTTTATGGCTTCAATATTTCATTCGCACTTGTGGGCGGAGCTGAAACGCTGCTTTCATCTGATTGGTCGAATCGCGCCACCTTCAGCTCGTTCTTTTTATTCTTTCAGGCAGAATAAGAGTCAGTGCGAGTGAAGCACTGTAATGTCTGAAAGCACTCACTGTTAATTAGCATAATATTTGAATCAGATGTAGCTGGGCACATAATTCGTGCTGCTGAGACCTGCAAATTATTTCTAGGTTATAGTATTGTATGAATATTGTCCCACTGATAAATACAGTGCAAATAGTTCTGTCTCTTTGGATAACAGTGAATAACAGTGTATAGTTACATTTATGAAATAAAATTAAATAGGATTTTTTGGGAAGGTAAGTCTGGTCAGTTATACAAGCAACACCAGTCGGATGAGTCTGAAGATCTGATAAAGTTCTAGTCTGTGTCAATTACTCTCATAATAATAATAATGTTAACTGTATTTTTCGGTATAAGTTGCATCAGTCCAAAAATACGTCATGACGAGGAAAAAACATATATAAGTGAGTGAGTAAGTAATAAGTGAAGTGAAGTGAAGTGACATTCAGCCAAGTATGGTGACCCATACTCAGAATTTGTGCTCTGCATTTAACCCATCCGAAATGCACACACACAGAGCAGTGAACACACACACACACTGTGAGCACACACCCGGAGCAGTGGGTAGCCATTTATGCTGCGGCGCCCGGGGAGCAGTTGGGGGTTCGATCGACTATAAGTCGTATTTATTCAGGACCAAGAGAAAACATTACCGTCTACAGCCGCGAGAGGGCGCTCTGGGGTAGGCTACAGGAGCACTGAGCAACATAGAGCTAATTTTACTATTTTTATTTAGAAATGTAACTATATACATTTTTACAATTATTTATTAATGTCACACACACATAACTAGTGCCTTATAACTTAAAAGATGAGAGTGGTAAATGTTACGGACATGGAACTGTTCAGTCTATTATTGATTTTTATTTCCACTTCACTTTTATCCAAAGAGAGAGAACTATTTGCACTGTATTTATCAGTGGGACAATATTCATACAATACTATAACCTAGAAATAATTTGCAGGTCTCCGCAGCACGAATTATATGCCCAGCTCTGGTTCAAATATTATGCTAATTAACAGTGAGTGCTTTCAGACATTACAGTGCTTCACTCGCACTGACTCTTATTCTGCCTGAAAGAATGAAAAGACCGAGCTGAAGGTGGAGCGATTCGACCAATCAGATGAAAGCAGCGTTTCAGCTCCGCCCACAAGTGCGAATGAAATATTGAAGCCATAAACCAAAATGATCAAAACATACAGACCAGCTGTCTTGTCCATGGTCTCTCACTTGAATCCTCTTCTTGAGATTTGAGTCTCTGACCTTCTGCAAGCCCCGCCTTGTTCACACAGTGATTGACATGTCGTGAGGGGGCGGAGATGTGATCGGCTCGGAATGCATTTTCAATGTGCACTTTGAATTTTGCTACATTCATTGTGGGTCATTGAATAAAAATGCAATCGTAAGTGTCTTGACTGTGAGTGTTAATGCTTTCAAGAAAAATAGCATTTAAATTATCATTTTGCCACAGTTTTTGCTTGAACGTGTTAGACATATCTAATAATTTATGTAATACATTTTCATTTTAATTTTGCAACTTATAAAGTGTTAAAATTAATATTCATTTTACATATTACAACTGGTGTAGGAAATGACAAATGAAAATTATGTAATTTAATTTTCATTTTCATTTTGCACCAAACGTTGCACAAATGTATTGGAAAATGTAAATGTAAATACAGAAATGCATTGCCATTTTACATATTGCATTGTCATTTTGCATATTACATCCCAAATTGAATAATGCTACCCATATGCTTCCATACCAACCATGTGTCATCACTTTCATGCTTTACACTGAAAACTTTTTACATCGACGCAGCATTTTCCCAAAATGTGCTAAATTATTAATTCCCTAGAATTAGACCAATCATTTCCTTCAACGTTTTACGTTACTTATTTGAACTTAATTAAACAAATATTAATTTACGTTCAATAATGTTTGAGGCGGATGTCCAAGACATGGTTACTTCTTTGCTGTAACTAATTTCTCCCCTGAAAGTCAGGAAATATTTACCTGATGTTTCCTTTGACATTGTAATTAACTGTAAATTAATTATGGTCGAGCAGTTTTTGAGCTTGCTTATCTGCATTGCACGTGTGATACAATTGTATACTTTCAAATCCGCAGAGCCGAACCATAGACAGTAAAAGAAAAGAGCCGAACGCACTTCTTCTTCTGTGGTTTTTCTTTGGCGGTTTGCAAACGAAGTACATGGACGGCAGTGTGGACGGCATATAAAATGTTCAATTCTACTCTGTGTATTAAAAAAAAAAAAAAAAATTCCTTAATTATATTAAATCCTATTTACAACTGAATTTCTTTTAGAAAAGTCATGATAGCCTTAATAATATATTGTGTGCCAGGCAGACTCAATCCGTTTTTTAAGCTCAATCAATTATTCGATTCCCTCTGTAGTTCTTTTCTTTTTCAGAATATTTCCTAAACATATCATGAGTACACGTTTTACACTTTCCACTTCACCACAATGTATACATAACCCTGTCTGGTGTTTTCCTATTAATCTTAAGCAACTGTTTAACCTAGCTGTGTCCGAAATCACTCACTCCTTCACTAATCCCTATATAGTGTATGGCAGTTGAGTGCACTATATCAAAAGGGAGTGAACAAATAAGTGAATAGACTGCGCGTGAGACTTGTTGCAAAAACGTTGCCAAATGTTTAATTATATTTATATTACATGTAGCTTATTTTAGAAAATAATATTGATAGCAATAATAGCCTACTCAAAATTACTTTATATTGCAGTTATACATTCCTCTGCGTCAGCTTTGTGGTTTCATCGATGGTATGATGGTATATAACTTTTTTTTTTTAATGCTTTTATGTTCATAATCATTAAATGCTACTAAAATACTGAGAACAAAAATAGACACACATTAACAAGTTCATAACTGTGTATATATATTATTTTTAGCATCTTGACACTGGCTCAAGCAGCGTTTTGGGCAAAGATGGTAGAAGAGCGTCCTCAGGCCACCGATAATTTTACATCAGAATGATTACGCTACTGTGATTAACGAACATTTTTTTAATTATCCACCAAATTATCATAATTTTTGTAAGTTAACAACAATACCATCTCTGTAAATTAGTAAAATATTAATGTCATACAATTTAATGTCAATGATCGATCTGCACAGCACAAAAAGACAAAACTTAATATTTTAGGCAGTATAAAAGTCCTGGCAAGGACGCGTCCTGGGAAAATGTCTCATATGGTCACCCTAATTAAATAAGACTAGCGACTTGACCTATGCTTTGTCCAAATACCCGCACTTGTGGTCTTTGCACTTGTCACTTGATCATGATGTATTTCCTGTATTTTGGCCCAAGTGTTCAAGTTAGGATGAAGACCACAAGTGTGTTGCACCACAAGTGTATTATTTAAATATATTTAAATATATTATTTAAATATATTTATTATTTAAATGTAAAAAACGTACTTACAGGCTGTGAGTCAGAAGCACCAGACTGTCTTTGCAATGTTGGAACTGCCCAACTTTAAAGAAACAGCCTTTGTGCCACAGACGCATTGTAGGCTGTAGGAAAGAATCCTCATCCTCCAAAAAAAAAAACGCATTGAACTGTTCTGGAACAGTGTTGTAAATACAACTTGACCACTGATTTCTATTTGTGTCCTCTTTTGGAAAGCCATGCAACATATTTTTGCTTTATCAATGAAACACAGCGACTCCACAACATGGCGTTGGCGACAATGAGAATAAAAGTTATGCATTCTTTGCATGAACTTTTGGGCGCTGTTATGCAAATCTTCCCACACCATGATGTAGACATGTGGGGGCGTGTTAGAAGGAGGTGGGCATGATTGACTCTTAACCTTAATAAAGAATCTCTCTTTGGATTTGAGACTTTAGGCTTTGCAACTTTACAGATCTTCTTTATGCAACAAGAGCTTGTAACACTCCAAAGAGAAAGGAAAATTTTTAATTGCACAATATGACCCCTTTAAAGGGATAGTTCACCCAAAAATCATAATTATGTTATTAATAACTCACTCTCATGTCCTTCCAAACCAGTAAGACCTCCATTTATCTTCGGAACACAGTTTAAGATATTTTAGATTTAGTCCGAGAGCTCTCAGTCCCTCCAGTGAAGCTGTGTGTACGGTATACTGTCCATGTCCAGAAAGGTAAGAAAAACATCATCAAAGTAATCCATGTGACATCACAGGGTCAGTTAGAATATTTTGAAGCATCGAAAATACATTCTGATCCAAAAATAGCAAAAACTACGACTTTATTCAACATTGTCTTCTCTTCCGTTCCAAATAATGGCTTAGATATAAAAGCATTTATTCTCATGCACACATACAAAGTCTGTTGCAGTTGTTTTGTCTTTGCTATTCTGTTACCATTTTTATTTTATCCTGTTTTGGTATAATCCTTAAATTGAACTTCAATTTGAATTCAACTATCTCAAATGAGATTTGAGACACTAATTTGGGCAAAGAGCAATAATGACTTGAATCTTGAGAGTTGAGGAATTGCAACTTGACTTGAAATTGCCTTACTTGCAAAACATTTACTTTATCCCACCTCTGGATTGGAATGTTAAACCTTTATCTCTCAATTTCTTAAACAACACCACTCTATCCCTGGTAAAAACACAGTGGAGTAGTAATTGTAACGTGGAGTCAGAGATATTCGGATCCAATTGCAGTATATTTATTGGAGAATGGTCAGAGCAGCAGTAATCAGATAACAGCATCAAGAATGTCAAAGGATATCCAGAATCAGAAACAATACCAGGCAGAGGTCAGGGCAGGCGGCAGAGAATCATAGGCGGTATAAACCCAAGATTATGTGGTGATTAGCCCTAGGCACGGGATTATGGGAAATGGAGTTCAGACCCCAAATGCAGTGGTGGACAAAGTACACAAATCAAGTACTTGAGTAAAAGTACAGATATGTATAGTAAAATATTACTCCAGTAAAAGTAAAAGTACTCCTTTTTTAATTTTACCCAAGTGAAAGTACAAAAGTACTAAATTTTTTATGTACTTAAGTAAAAAAGTACTGAAAGATAGATGTTTGAAATTACATGTTTATATTAGCACATATTTTTTTTTATAATCCTACTGCTCAAAATACCTGGGATTTTTTCCAAAATAACCACTATATGGAGTCAAGATATATTTTTGTTGTTGATATGGACTACGTTGACGAGAGTGATGTTAACTGTGAAGCTTACACTGTAATGTAACAGAGAGAAAACAGAGATGACCATCTGATTTTCACCAGTAAGAACAAAAAATTTTAAAGTTTGTATTTTGTAGAACATCACAGCTATATATGACATGATAATAAGGCCTGAAGTTAGGAAGAACATTTTGAGGAAAATATAATTATATTTTCATAATGTTTTTTTCCTTCTCAAATCTTGTCTGTGGTCTAAAAACACCCCTGGGCAAACGGGGTGCATCTCTTCCCCTCTTTGATAATTACTGTAGTTACAATGTTCTGAACATCACATCCTTTCTTTTGTCCCTAGATGTAATATATATATATAGGTGGTTGAATAAAAATATTTGGACATAAAAAATTACCTCAAGTTAGCACCAGCAAGCTTGTTAGGTAGACAGTTAGCATAAGCTAACAATATTTACTTATTTTCAGTACGGTTATGAATAAACATTCATGTCTGTCTACTCGTCTAGTTAATCCAAACAATATAACGTTACTGTTGATAAACAATATAAAAACAGATGTCACATAGGACATGGTCGCATTTTAATAAAACTGTCAATATTACGGCAGCGGGGAATTTGAACATGCACGAGTTATTTTATATAATCTGTGTTAGGTTAAACTTTTTGTTTTTTGTTTGTTTTTTTTTTTACCTAAAGCACAGAGACTCTGATTGATGTGTCTGCATCGTCTGCTTCCCAAACAACTGACAATTTTGACCTAAATATGATTTTCAGTTACAATAATTAATCTTAAATGTCGACATTAATAATTTACTTTCAGACGCACGCGTGCTCACAAGATCTCCCGGTTCTTACTTCTGGTGACTCGCACTAAACGGTTCATTTGAAGTGAGGTGTCGACTCCAGAACAGCTGCAATCGGATCATTCTAATTCGTAAACGAATCGTTTGGTGCGATTTGCGATCCGATTTAAAAGTATATTTTGAAAAGACTCGTTCATGATGAATCAGACACTGCTTCTGCGTGTCAGAGCACGTGATATATTATAGGGAGTAACGATATGTTTTATGAAATGTAGTGAAGTAAAAAGTACGATTTTATGCTTTGGAATGTAGTGAAGTAAAAGTTACTCGAAATAAAACTACTCCAGTAAAGTACAGATACTTAAAGCTACTCCGTTACTGTCCACCACTGCCCAAATGCAATAGTCCTGATCCGAGTCCCTCTACTGGAGTTCATGGGCACTCTAGCTGACAATTGTGACAGTAATAGTACCCAAAAATGACGGTTAGGTAGGGCCTATATTATTCCGTTTTGAAGTAAAAGATTGGTATATTTTGATTGTTTACTTAACAAATTGTGGCTCTGTCTTTAAATGCATTCAATTATAATTAAAATTATCTTGAGGTAATTTTTTTTTCTCAGCTAATGCTGTAAATTATTTACACCTTATTTTTCAAGTAAGTGTGGGCACTACCAGTGATTAATATGTAAATTACGAGGTCCTGGAGCAAAGCGGGCTAACAGAGGTAATGGAGCACTCGCGGCTGACAGAACTGACTCCTGACTAATCGGGTCATTGTTGCATTGCCATAAAAAAATTATAATTTGCACTACTTTTTAAGTTTTTTACTCGCACGCTCCCAGCTGAACTTTGGCACTTGTAAAAATGTAGCTATTTATGCCGCGTTTCCACCGAAATTACCCGGAACATTTGTACCAGGAACTTTTTTTCCCAGGAACTTTTTTCCCCCCAGACCTGTTGCTTTCTGCGTTTCCACCGCGGTGTAAAGTACCGGGTAGATTAGGCAAATAGACTGGTGACGTAGGTCTGCGCGCGTTTCTCAATACAAAGTACCGCTGATAAATTTTTTTTTTTAAAAAGTACGCTGATTTTGGACGTGCATCCTCGGTAGTTGGTTCAGACTTTGTGCATTCGTCTCAGGAGTGTGATGTCCGCGACGACGCAAGTCCGGTAAATCTATAAACAGCAGCGTACTTGATAACTTCAGTCTGCTCGTCATGGCTACTGCAATTTTCCTTACTGTATATTTACAATAAAACGAAATATGATATCAAATACCACTGCCTCCTTTCGTTTTCATTTAAGCATAATAACAACTGCAGAAATGTACTTAGTTCAGGGAAATGTGTATATGCAGCCATTACAATGAAACGAAATGTTATATAAATTTGCCTTTTTTATTTTCTTTTTAACATATAGATAAATTGAATACAGACCAAAGAAAACCTGTTAGATTTACCCCGCAGCTGAATTATATGTTATGTTTAACCACTAAAGACACATCAGAGCCAGCGGCACATATCAGAAGGTCTATCCCAGGAGAGGCTGCTCTCTGCGGATACATGAGGACTGAGCTCCCGCTGATCGAGTGGAGCTCATCGTCTACGAGATCGGCGAAACACATTTTTTAAATAGGCATGATCTTTATAAATAAACCATAGATTTGAGTTTTAAACAACTACTTCTCGCCTGAAATACTTTTAAAATTACATTTCATGACACAATAACAGTAATATTTGAAAATTATCCGAATAAATGGTGGTTGAACTCAACCAATGCAGCGTGAACTCAGATTGCTTTGGCTACTGCAATTTTCCCCTCAGTATATTTACAATAAAACGAAATAGGATATAAAATACCACTGCCTCCTTTCATTTTCATTTAAACATAATAACAGCTGTAGAAATGTACTTAGTTCAGGGATATGTGTAACGTTATATACAGCCATTACAATGAAAGAAATATTATATAGACTTGCCTTTTTATTTTCATTTTAACATATAGATAAATTGAATACAGACCAAAGAAAACCTGTTAGATTTACCCCGCAGCTGAATTATATTTTATGTTTAACCACTAAAGACACATCAGAGCCAGCGGCACATATCAGAAGGTCTATCCCAGGAGAGGCTGCTCTCTGCGGATACATGAGGACTGAGCTCCCGCTGATCGAGTGGAGCTCACCGTCTACGAGATCGGCGAAACACATTTTTAAATAGGCGCTGTCTTTATAAATAAACAACAGATTTGAGTTTCAAACAACTACATTCTCACCTGAAATACTTTTAAAATTACATTTCATGACACAATAACAGTAATATTTTGAAAATGTTGATCCGAATAAATGGTGGTTGAACTCAACCAATGCTGCGTGAACTCAACCAATCAGCATGTTTAGCGCCAAAGTCCCGCCCCCGAAAGTTCCTGAACTTTAAAAAAGTACCACCTCGCCAGCAGGGACTTTCTGGGGGGCATTTTTTTACCCGGAACTTTTATTTAGTTCCTGGTTCCTGCGGTGGAAACACACCAAGTACCGGACCAAGTCCCTAGTTCCTGGGTAAAGTTCCTGCGGTGGAAACGCGGCTATAGTTAATTATTTCAAGACATCACATTATTTTAGAAGACCATTAAATAATGAAATAGAAAATACAAATTAATGTCAATGAACACAGACAGATCAGTTTAATTGTTAGTTTATAAACATATTTCATTCTATTTACACTGTGTTGGGGGAAATAGTTCTGTACAGTTCCAAACTTAAGTAACTTGTGTAACTTGAGTAGCACCACTGACATGCTTATTTTTTCTCTTTATAATAAATGCAGTTGTGAAAAGCACCACAAATACTCCGCTCGACAGAATCACAAACCCGAAATAGGATCTTCCATTACTGCATTCAACATCAGATGTATCAGTTCCTGCTTTGACTACTGTTTTTCCAAGAGATTCACACCTGTAAGAGAGTTGAAGAGCAAATATATCTCTTATGAGAGCTTAATTTAACCACAAAGTTAATTTAAGCAAATTGTGCAAAAAAAAAAAAAATAATAATAATAATAATAATTACAATTGTACATTTGAGAATGTGTGGACGGCTATGTTATAATGATACTTACTTTGTATGCCATTTGCAAAATGTACCATTTGAATATGAACCAACAGGACAGTCTTCACACATTGTATCACTCAATTCTGTTCCTACAGAAACAGATGCAGAAATACACAGTATTAATTCGAATTTCAACTCCATGAGCAATTAAAACAGTGAACCAGTAATTATAATAATATGTTTAATTTATAAAGCGCCTTTCCCGAGCTCGTGGACGCTGAACATGGTACACCAAAGCAACAAATATTGTTAAGAAATAAACAATTTTATTCGACATTTGCCCAATTCAATTGCAAATAATTTAGTAAAGATATAGAAATAGAAAACAAACCGGATAAATACACAATGTAAGTTAGTGTTAGTGTTCATTAAACAAATAAGTTTTACGTTTTTATTTTTTTATTCACTAAAAGTGGTGACTGTTCTAAGTGAATTTCAAAGTTTGGGTGCAGAAATGGAAAAGGAACAGTGACATCATTATTCATTTTGTGTTTCAGATTCTGTATGATTATTGATGTGATTTGGCTGAATTAGAAGAAGGTCATAGTTTGAAAAAACAAGGAACTCTTATGAGAATCAACACCTATTTCCGGGTATTTCACACAAATTACCTCCTTCATGTAAATGAAGTATAGCCTCCCAAAGAAATCTAAGTAATTCACTTGAAACCCCCAAAAGTGATATGCTAAAACCCTGCAATAAACAGACAAAACCATTTGGTAACTTTGGGGTTCTTCTGGATATTTAAGAGAGGGTGACAAAGAGCTCAGGGAATCTGTAGGCAGATCTGCATCCAGGGTTAAGTGCATACTAAGTGCACATGGACTAGTCTTAGTACTGGTCATAACAGCTGATTATTGCCTCAGCTGTAGTTAAGTTGTACATAGTTATATAACTGTCTGGGGCTAGACTAGTACTAGCATTACTGCTGATTATTGTTTAGCGCTTTAACTTGTTGTACATGGGTAACTGTAGGAGACTAAACAGAACTACTATATAAAAAAAAAAAGGTAAGCTTGGGTGAGTATTAGTCATAACCTCTGGCTAATGATCAGACTGGCAAGTTTGTGATCGTGGAGCCCACATAAAGCTGCCTACATGAGGTGCCCTGAGCAACATAGATTCCTAATGAACGAGCAAATATAAAGTAAAGAGTTAAATAATCAAACATTGACTTAAATTTAATGAGTAAAAAACATCTCTTCTAACCCTTTCATTTTTGGAATCAGAGGAATAAAAGAGGTCAAACTTATAAGAAAATGTATTTTAATATTGTAGTGCTGTATAAAAAGGAAAGATAGCAACACGTGAGAATCCTTCTGCCGGATCATTGTCTACCTTCATTGGAACTGTGGGTGGACCTTACAATTCTATACTGAATAATCAAAGAACTAATCATTTACTTAAACATAATTCAGTAGATTTTGGGGTGATTTTGCCAGGTGCTAGTCATAGTTAAGGGTGGGGCTGAGAGCCATGGGAATGGAGCGAGGCCGTGGAATAATTGGAAATGAGTGAAACCTGTGCCACTCACTGGTCTCGAGTCCCACGGAGGAGCTTCGGAAGGATAAAAGAGGAATTACGTCAGTGAAGGACCAGAGAGGACCAGGCCTTGGTTTTATTTTGTGTTTTGGTTTTGTTTGTGTGCGGTAGTTGTCCGCGAGGGGCTGTTGTGCTGTTTTATGTTTATTTGGTAATTAAAGATTAATTTGAATGTTTGCTGGTTCACACCTCCTCCTTCCTGTGATTACAAAAGTTTTTTTTACATTGTTCCAATAGTTATTTAATATAAATACAAGCAGAGTTATTGTTCTTGGATGTCATATCAGCCTGTTAGTTTTTATTGTTGTATAATAAAGCTGTTCAAATGATAACTCACCGGTTTGGTTGATGTATTGCCCAGGTGAGCAGGTTGAATGTTTCATGGCCTTTTACAGTTGGAGAGCAAGTCTACACAGTAATAACCTGGAAGAGGTTCACACACTGTATCTGATATTGATGTACATGCCTGCTTTTCTCTCAACCCATTACCTTTGACAAGAAAGGAAACAAATGAGTCAATGTTAAGTCATCTGGAAAAAAAACTGTTGCAATATATTTTTAAGCAAGAATGACATGAAACCACCATGACTCACTAACAAAAAGGCAAAAAAGGTTACTCACTTGAATCACAGACAAAACACGGCAGACATTTTGTGAATCCATTAGGAACATTAGTGTAGGTCAACGCAGGACATGAATCACATGTTGTGCTTGTGTACTCATCACAATGGTTCTTAACTTGCTTTCCTAGACAATATTAATGATTACCATTAATAATTAACACATTAACACAATTTGTCTTTTGTAAACTTGTACATATACAGCGACTCGCGACTATTTTTTTCAATTCCTACTTTTGTTGTATCACCTTGTTTCTGTTCCTCAAATGGAGTTAACCTCTAGCAAATTCAATTGACGATATGATTTGGAAAGGCACATAACTGTCTATATAAGGTCTAACAGCTGCAAACACATATTAGAGCAAAAACCAAGCCATGAGGTCTGCAGAGCTGAGAGACAGGATTGTGTTATGACACAGATCTAGGGAAGACATCAAAAAATTCTGCTGCATTAAAGGTTCACGGGGCATTTGGCCTCCATAATCCTGAACAGAAGAACTTTGGAACAACCAGGACTCTTCCTTGAGCTGGAATCCTGACCAAACAGAGTAGTTAGGGACTAAGAAAGGGATGGCCACTCAGATTGAGCTCCATGATCATAAATGGAGATGGGAAAAACTTTCAGAAGGACAAACATCACTTTAACACTCCACCAATTTGGGCTTTATGGCAGAGTGGCCAGATGCTCACAACTGCGCTCTTTTCCCAGTGCCTTTCTTCTTGGAGGTGCATGAGGAGATCAGGAAGTCAGGGTGTGACGAGTGGGGTGGGGCCGAGAGCCGTGGGAGATTCGTGGGGCCCTCGCACTGCCAGCCATTCTATTCCCTGATTGAGGCACTCCTTCAAAGATGCACTGGTGCACAGCTGGTCCCCAAGGCCTGCGCAATTATGCGTTCCCCCAATGAGTCTACTTGCACAGACCCTGTGCAAGGTCAGGGAGGACGAGGAGCAGGTTTTGAATGATTCTCGGACCTCGCAGTTCCTCTGAGGAAGTACTTTCTTTGTGACAGGGCACTATATGGCACCTGCATCCAGATCTATGGAACCACCATGTGTAGATCCTGGATAGGATTTGGAAGACTTAAGTGTCCTACTACCTGTGATGGTAGAAATTATCAATCAAACCAGAGTCCTCTCTTTATGGCCCATCTCCATCTGTCTTCAAAATCTACGTTTAAGCTTTCTCCATTTTCTTTTTCTAACTGTTTGACTGAAGTTAATACTTTGTTTTCAAGCAATTTTCTTAAACCTAGTAGTTAAAACAGAACTACTTCTTGTAGGTACAAAAATATTTTCTCAAAGACCAGTGGTTTTTCTAGATGTATATATGGTTCTACAATGGCTCCTTCAGTGCAGGTTAAGAGCTTGGGTGTTAGCCTAGATATTACATTATCTTTTGAAGCACATATTATCAAGGTTACTCAGACAGCTTATTATCATATATGTAACATTAACTGTAAACGAGGAGCACTGACATTATGCTTCATACTCTTGTCACTTCACATATTTACTACTG
The DNA here is from genome assembly GCF_003368295.1 of Carassius auratus. Lineage (NCBI taxonomy): Eukaryota > Metazoa > Chordata > Actinopteri > Cypriniformes > Cyprinidae > Carassius > Carassius auratus. The sequence goes on along the minus strand of NW_020525031.1, from coordinate 131,394 downwards.
CAATGCTCTTTTTATGGTCTTCCTCTTCAACTTTTATACAAATTACAGTTAGTTCAGGGCCACATATCTGCACTGGCTTCCTGTTAAACAGTGTATTGAATGTAAAATGTAGCTTTTTGTTTATAAGGAATTACATAAACTTCTTAATTATCTGACCTACTTTCAACATATACTCTCTGTCAAACTCAGATGTTTTCACTGAAAACACTGTCTTCATTCTCTTTAGTTCTTCCTCATATGCTTTTGGCTGCTCCTCATTTGTGGAATTTATTTTAAGTGCTCCTGTGGCTCAGTGGTAGAGCATTGCATCAGCAACACAAAAGGTTGTGGGTTCAATACCCAGGAAACATCCATCCATCCATCATCTTCCGCTTATCCGGGGCCGGTTCGTGGGGGCAACAGTCTAAGCAGAGATGCCCAGACTTCCCTCTCCCTAGCCACTTCTTCCAGCTCTTCCAGGGGGACCCCGAGGCGTTCCCAGGCCAGCCGGGAGACATAGTCCCTCCAGCGTGTCCTAGGTCTTCCCCGGGGCCTCCTCCCGGTGAGACGTGCCTGGAACACCTCCCTGGGAAGGCGTCCAGGAGGCATCCGAAATAGATGCCCTAACCACCTCAGCTCGCTCCTCTCGATGTGGAGGAGCAACGGCTCTACTCTGAGCTCCTCCCGAGTGACCGAGCTTCTCACCCTATGTCTAAGGGATCGCCCAGCCACCCGACGGAGAAAGCTCATTTCGGCTGCCTGAATCTGGGATTTTGTCCTTTCCTTACGGTCATGACCCACAGCTACGTGAGAGTAGGAACGTAGATTGACCGGTAAATCGAGAGCTTTGAGCTTGGCTGCAAACCGTCCCAGTGCACGCTGAAGGTCCTGGTCTGAGGAGGCCAACACGACAACATCATCCGCAAAAAGCAGCGACGAAATCGTATGGTCCCCAAACCTGACACTCTCCGGCCTTTGGCTGCGCCTAGAAATTCTGTCCAAAAAAAATTATGAACAGAACCGGTGACAAAGGGCAGCCCTGCCGGAGTCCAACATGCACCGGGGAACAGTTCTGACTTACTGCCGGCAATGCAAACCAAGCTCTTGCTCCGGTCGTACAGGGACCGAACAGCCCTAAGTAGGGAGCCGCCGACCCCATACTCCTGGAGCACCCTCCACAGGATGTCGGGAGGAACACGGTCGAATGCCTTCTCCAAATCCACAAAACTCATGTGGACTGGTTCGGCAAACTCCCATGAACCCTCCAGCACCCTGGAAAGGGTGTAGAGCTGGTCCAGTGTTCCACGACCGGGACGAAAACCACACTGTTCCTCCTGAATCCGAGGTTCCACAATCGGCCGAATTCTCCTCTCCAGTACCCTGGCATAGACTTTCCCAGGGAGGCTGAGAAGTGTGATCCCCCTATAGTTGGAACACACTCTCCGGTCCCCCTTCTTGAAAAGAGGGACCACCACCCCGGTCTGCCAGTCCAGAGGTACTGTCCCCAACCGCCATGCGATGTTGCAGAGGCGTGTCAGCCAAGACAGCCCCACAACATCCAGAGACTTGAGGTACTCGGGGCGGATCTCATCCACCCCCAGTGCCTTGCCACAGAGGAGCTTTTTAACTACCTCGATGACTTCAGCCCGGGTGATGGACGAGTGCTCCTCCGAGTCCCCAGCCACTGCTTCCTCAACGGAACACAAGTCGGTGGGATGGAGGAGATCCTCAGGATCCCAGGAAACACATTCTAGTAAAAAATGTATATCCTGAATGCACTGAAAGTTGCTTTGGATAAAAGCATCTGCTAAATGCATAAATTTAGTGTGGGCTTTGCAATTTATTGCTGCTTGTTAACTGTTTTATTTGCATGCAAGTTATCCTTAATTGTCACGTAAGGTACACACAAATAAAATGTATTATTAATATTATTATTATATGACTTCCTGGCTGATCCATAAATTATACTTCCATACAGCTTTAAGTGAATCAAAGCTCTGTAGTCTGTACTAATTCATAAGAGTTTAACTGTCTGCTCCCCATTTCGTTTTAGATAAAACTTTTAAAACATTCATGGCTTTAAACATTTATTTTCAATTATTTAATATGAGTAATAAAACACTGTCTTCTGTCAAAGGTAATTATATATTTGTATAATTATATTTATTTATTGTATGTCTGTATATGTATTTAAATTGTGTAGTTTTGTGTACTTTTGGAGCTTCATGAAACATGGTTGGGAACCACTGACCTGGACTATTAAGTCTAAATGTGGATGATGCTACTAAAATAGTTTTTTACAAAGTAGTTTTTGTAAATAGCACAGCACCTGCTGCTGCGACTAGCACACCAAAAATACCTAAGAAATACTCAAGGGCTGACATTTATTTTTAACAAGGCCTTTAACAAGGCCATTAGTCTATTCTTAATAGATTGTTTTATATAGCAGATTACAGTCAAGGCCGTCCTGATTACAGTTATTAGGTTCATCAGTAATAATGATGAGATCATTCAAAGACTGGCTGGTTCCATGTGAGAAATTATATACAAAATATAATGTGACCTCATTAAATCAGACCTCATGGAAATGTGATAAGTAAAGGATGACACATACCTGGATCACACATGGGGCAACACTCTCCATTAATCTCATATTCTGCATTATTACAAGTAGCCATACAAAACACAATTTTGATGACAACAAGAGGTAGAAATGTTGATGGATGAATGAAGGTGTAGCTTATGTACATATCAGGGAACCAGAATCATTGCCGGTCCTTTTTTCTTACAAAGCTGAAAAAGAAATAATAACTGGGCTATACAACGTTTTGTATCATCTCTCTTTCATGCCTACTACTGAAAAACAAGGCTATCAAAAGTAAACACACCAGGCACTTCATTATCATTTTTACAGCATGTAACATGTGAATTCATCAATACCACGAGAGGCAGAGACGTGCACATACATTTTGAGGGGCAGGGGCTCAAGTGGGAAAAAAGGGCACTTCGCATATTTATTAATTTTTTTCTAAACCAAACATTAAATATATTAGGGGAGTGTGATATATATATAAAAAATAAACTGAATATTTTCTGGGATTTTATCCATAATATCAATAAAAATGATTTATGCACTCAACAAATATCGATTTGTTGAGTAAGTTATTGTGCTGGTATCTTAAGGACTTCCATGGACAGCTGACTCCTAAAGTTTTTGATATTCTGCATATTCTGTGTGGTGGTCAGTTCAAAGCAGTGATAGAAATGAATCTTTTCAAATAAGTTTAAATATATGTTTACCTCTTATGAGCAGTTTTACCTTTTTTTAAGCCATATTTTCTAAAAGTGTGCATCATCTTTTCAGTGAAATTCATAAATTTAATCAGTCAATTAGAATAATAAAACATTTGGGCTGTTACCAAGCATTCATCTTTGCAATGAAGAGAAAACAAAGAAGCTGCATTATAATGGGCATTAAGATGCATTTACACGCTGTTTAATGCAGGACATAAATGCATTTAACCTGCATTTACAAATGTATTAATACTTTTTTGATATTATGAATATAAAACGTTGAATACTGATATTTGAAAATATTTAAAATAAAGGAAAATATACTTTAAACATTAAATTAAAAGTGCCAGATGGCAGCAAGTCACTGTTAATAATTGAGTCATTGATATTGAACCGAATCATTTAAACGGTTGATCCATTTTGGAGCAAAACAGAGTCATGTTGCTCAGAGACACAAATTGGACTTATATTTGTTGGCAAAATAGAGCAAGAAAAGTAAATAGTGTGTCAACAAAGTAACTGTCTTAATAGTCTTAAAATAAAATTTTTGTTTATTTGAACTGCTGTATAAAATCTATTATAAATTTAAGTTGAATGATACTGATTCACTATATGAAATGAAATAAATATATACAATTTACAACCTCCATATCTTTAATTTTCTGATGATTCTAAATGCAATCTAATAAACTGAATCATGCCGTGAAAGAATGCGCACCAGTCTAACCTTAACTTTAGCAAACTTACATGGTAGCTCTCATGAGTCATGGATGTTAGAAAGACAAATTAATTATATTTGCCTTTTGGATAATTAGCTGTAAATTCGAGGAACATTAGTCTTTTGTTCATCACCACTCACCTCAACAGCAAGACAAACACAACTGGGAAAGGAGGGAGGGCTTCACTTCTGCGGTCTGTCTGTCTGTCTGTCTGTCTTTGATGTGCTAGGTTGATCAATGCGCTACACTGCTGTGCTGCAGAGATGCAGAGAAAGGCATCAGAACTCGACAGAGGCTGCATCTGAAAACTAATTAGACACGTGACTTGCTGCCTTGCTGCCATATCAGGCAATGATTTTGCAGGCAGCATTTTTGCACGAAGGCCCCTCATGAAACTGATTTTGGACAGAGTAATGGTTTAACGATCTACAGCAAAATATAGAGAGCTTTGGTGATAACTAAGTGGAAATTTCATTACTGTAATATTAATTTCTCACTAGAAATGACATATAAAATGGAAAACGTTGGCAAGGCAAGGCAAGGCAAGGCAAGGCAAGTTTATTTATATAGCACATTTCATACACAATGGTAAGTTAGAAAATTATTTTACATAAAAATAAAATAAAATAAAACATTGAAAATATAGTGCAATCAGTTCGGACATTGCACAGTGCTCATTCAATAAATGCACAGCTAAAAAGATGCGTTTTGAGTCTAGATTTAAATGTGACTAGTGTTTTTGCACATCTGATCTCTTCTGGAAGCTGATTCCAACTGCGGGCAGCATAGTAACTAAAGGCAGACTCCCCTTGTTTTGTGTGAACCCTTGGTATTTCTAACTGACTCAGTCCTAGTGATCTGAGTGCTCTGTTAGGTTTATATTCAGTGAACATATCTGCAATATATTTCGGTCCTAGGTCATTTAGTGACTTATATACGAGTAAAAGTACTTTAAAATCAATCCTAAATGTAACTGGAAGCCAGTGTAAGGACCTGAGGACTGGTGTGATATGCTCAGATTTTCTGGTTCTAGTCAGAATCCTGGAAGCAGCGTTCTGGATGAGCTGCAGCTGTCTAATGCTCTTTTTGGGAAGGCGAGTGAGGAGCCCATTACAATAGTCCACCCTGCTGTTGATAAAGGCATGAACAAGTTTCTCCAAGTCTTGACTGGAAACAAAACATCTAATTCTTGCAATGTTTTTTAAATGATAGTATGCTGAAACGTTGATCAAAAACAAACATTTACACACAAACTGACCACAGACCGCAAATTTCAGACACAATCTTTAAGTATATAACTGTCACAAAATGGAAGGCAGATGAAGGCATCTCAGGAGACAGGAAACAAAGCTAACATTGAATTCGGACGTGCCTTGATGCCTTCCTAACTTGGAATGCATCCTCTGAAGGCAGTTTTCGGATGCAGCCAGAGTTAAAGGGGTCATATCACAATTTTGTGTATTTGGTGTAATGAAATGTGTTTATGTTCTTTAAGGTTAAAAAAGCACATTATTTTCCACATAATGTACATGATTGTTTCTTCTCTATGCCCAATCTTTCTGAAATGCGTTGATTTTTACAAACCTAATAGTTCTGAAAAGCAAGGTGTGCTTTGATTGGCCAAATATCCAGTGCATTGTGATTGGACGAATGCCTCAAGCTTGTGACGGAAATTGCCCCTAAACACTGTGATGCTGTGTGTCCCATGCAGCACCATGAAACAAAACCACTAAAACCCATTACAAACAAGAAATTTGTTGCATCCAATGGGGATATAACGTACTTACAGACTGTGTGTCAGAAGTGCCAGACTGTCCTTCCAAAGTTTGAATTTCTCCACTTTGGATTCATGACGGAGGTAAGCAGAGGCAGTGAAATATTACAAAATTGTTTCATCACAATGACAGATCTTAAGCAACCAGTGCTAAAAGTTAAATAGAAGCACAATACATTGTGATAAACATTAATTCTTTTTTCTTGACAAGATGCACAATCCAGCTCGATATACTTAATTTTACTAAACCATAAAACGTAAACACATTACAAAAAAACACCCACAGTAGCTGCAGGTTTCCTGTTACCCTGCAGCTGCTTTCATGTGATCCATTTGCAGAGCATTAGGTTTTCTGTGTTTTTTTCTTATACATAAGAGCTGAATCTGTTTACAGGATAGGAAAAAGCAACATTAATTTGTTAATCCCTGTTGCTATCTGAGTTTTTACTCACCTAGCAAATGTGTTCCACGTCAAAAATAACAAAGTTTTCAAAGTGGAGAATGGCCTGACTGCAGTGGAAAACCCCAAGATATGAAAAAAAACAAAAACAAAACCAGAAGCCAATCATACGCCTAGTTTCACTTCGCTAAAGAGGTGTTGCTCTGTTGAAAAGCTTTTCATTTTGCCCTGTAGCTCAGATCAAGAACCATTTAATTCTTTGCATGCATTTGTACAAGTTATATAGCCTATATTTTAGATCGATACCTTAATAGTTTAAGGACCTAACCCACCCCAACCCTGCACTGTAAAAAATAATGCACTACATCTACTCAATAAAATTGTGGCAACAGATTACAAGAATTAATATTAATTAAATTCAACAACTATTAAGAATTGAGTTACAATTAAGTCATTCAAAATAATTAGATGCAAATGGCACACAAAAAAAAATGTTAAGTAAAATTTAACCAAAAAAATTGTTTTCATCAGAGCACTATGTTAATGATTACTACTTAAAGTAATTGTTTTGGTTTAACAGAAAAAATTACTTAGTATCATTTTTAATGTGTGTATTAAATTAATTTGAATGATTGCATGTATGAATAACAGACACATACCTTAAGATGAATTACCATAGTAATTTATTGGCTCCAACCACTGATCTATATAGATCAGTGGCTCCAACCCCTTGTTAGGCTTGTTGACTTGTGTATTTAAACCCGTGTTTTCCCTGGTTCTTTGTCTGGTGTTGTCCTTAATGGCTGTTATGTGTGCCCTTGGAAGTTTGGATTACATAATTGTTTATTTCTATTATGTTAGGTAATAACCAGTATGAAATTTCACAATAACAGGATGAACAAATGATCACACGTTTAATCTAACGTAAAAGCAGTTTCAAAACTTTAATCTTTTAAACTTTATGTGTGCTCCCAACAACAACAATGTAGACACTTTGAGAACAACATATGGATTCATGACAGAGGTAAGCAGAGGCAGTGAAAGATTACTTAACTGTTTAAAACAATTAAACAGTTTCAGCTCCATGACAGACCTTAAGCAACCAGACATTGTGATAAACATTAATACTGCTTAACAAGATCAGCTCAGTCCAGCTCAATATTCTTCATATTACCAAACCCAAATATGTAAACAATCCTGTTTTCACGCAAAAAACAAAAACAAAAAATCAGTTCCTGTTTACTGTGTTACACCCCGCAGATGCTTTCATGTGATCCACAGCATCAAGTTTTCTGTGTTTTTTCTTCAACATAGAGCTGCATCTGTTTACAGAACAGGAAAAAACATCTTGAACTTGTTTAACCCTCTTTTACTTTTACAAGAACACAGTGTTCTCTTAGTGTGTTCAGCATGGTTGCTCTGACCCAAAAGAAGGATATGGTACCCTGACGGATTCTGAAATACTTATTTTAAAGATTTCTGACACAGTCGGGCCTCTAAAGTCTACTATGGGAAAATCTTTATTTTTTCAAATTACAAATAATACAATTAGCCACAACAATTTGAGTGAAGAAAGTAACATGAATGTCAGAATGTGTTAGCATTTAGTTTTTTCCTCTTTCACTTTACTGACAGCAGTACTTTGGACTGCTTGAAAGGGTTTGTATCAAATGTAATGATCATGTATGATGATTTGAAAATTAAAATGTTGTTGATTTGGTGGAAGCAATGAAATCTGGCACACTGTAGTTGTCTCACCTTGAGGATATCAGAAGTCATTGTTTTTAGAGGAATGAGTTTTGCCTCTTCCATGTGAACTTCCTGCTCATCTGCTACAATCCATGGAAAATCCTGTAAAATACACAAAACAGATAAGACAAGAATCTGCAGAGAAAAGTGATAGTTAACGCAAAAAGGAATCCTTTATTCACCCTCGTGTAGTTTGAAACTTGAATCCATTTTCTTCTTTGGCAAAACACAAAATATATTTTAAACAATTCTGCTCACCAAACAGTTCTTCTATTATATGGACAAAAATACAATGGTACATCTCAAAATATATTTTATATTTTAAATATATACTTTACCATGAGGGTAATTGAATAATGACCGATGTTTTTTTTTTGTGTGTGAAATATTCCTTTAGTGTAAGAACAAAATTAATACAAGAAATGAAATCCTAGCCTCAGTGAGTTCATAAAGCCTGAAAAAAAACAACCAAATTAATCACAAAAGACTTCACAGCAGGTTTGCATATAGATTGTCTTTTTGAGGAAAGTCTGAGAAAAAAAGTTTTGGTTTCTCAGGATCTCCAGCAAGTTCACTTTTACAATTAAAGACCATTAAAAGGTTTAAAATATACAACTGTATGAGCACACCTTGATGACCTGAACTTTCTCCATGTTTTTTGTGGCAGCTTCCCTGGTGTGTACAAGCACTGTGAATGTGCATCCTGCAGAGCAAAAGAAAATGCATGCTAAATGTAAATCTATTCAAACTTTAATAAATGTGAGGTCATTATCAGGGCTATTTTATATCAGTTATTACATAAAAGCTGAGCTCCTACCTGGAGGATTGTTGTCTAGGACAGCGTCACACACACTGATCTTTAGGATCATGGCTCTCAGCAGCTGCTCCACATGAGACAGCAGAGTCTCTGAGCTGACACAGCAAAACCCAACACACACATATGAGAAACATGCACAACTTGATTTAACAGCTCTGAACCCACTGTCACTCACTTGATGGACAGCAGTGGAGGCTGTGAGATCTCAAACACAAATCTCTCCACTGGATGGTGCTCTTTATCCATGATCACCACTACAACCTTCTCAGCCTCATTCTGCACAGTAGAGATGGAAACGAATGCTATTATATTGTTCAGCCTGTTTTCTTTCAAATATGTATTTATCGAATATGAAATAAAAACCTTACTTTTTCTATCAGTGGCTTGACACAATGCAGCGTGTCTTGAATGTACTGATTTAAATCTGGATGGCATGACATCTGTCAAAGACAGTACATATAAGTGTTTAAATCATCACTTCCATTCAACAATACCTTTCGGCTCCTAAATACAGAAACTTCAACAAACATTTTCTCTTTTTTTCTCTTTCCACGCTTCATGATGAATAAGCCAAGCAGTAATGCGTTATGTTAGTGTTGCATCAATCTTAAAAACATTACCTGCACAGGTACGTTGTATTTCTTCCTTTTCTGAAAGATCCCAGATGGATAGACATCTCTGACATAGAGAATGAGGTGAATGGCCACTTCCAGAAACTCACACAGAATGTCAGCAACAACTGCAAATGACCAATATATTCAGAATCTCACAAAGGCTTTATCTGAAAGCTGTAATGTCACAGTGCTCAACATTTACAGATGAACTGAAAGTTACCCTGCCCGAAATTAAGGTCCTGCCTCGTCAGAGTGGCCATAATGAGGTCATAGATGCAACAACTTTTAATGAAAAAGGAGCGTCTCGCTTATAAAACATCAGCGATCATCATGCATTGGTTGCTACAGGTAGGGTTGTATTTAGATAAAAATACAGTTCTCTACGAAAATACAAAAAACTATAATACAGTCCGATTATTGGGGAAATGTCTGTAACTTACAAGTAAGCAGTATATAAACAAAAATGTTATAAAACAACACAGGAGGCTATCCCCCCGAAGGATATTTATTCTTTTCTTCTGAAATCTGTAGGAGAACAGCAGCGTTATTTGGCGGTATGTATGCTGCCACCTGCCGGAGTGGAGGAACGCAACAACAAAACAATGGTCTGAATTTTGCATCTAATATGCAGTACCTTGGTAGTAAGACCAAAGATCTCAAATAAACTGAGTGACAACAGGTGAAATAACTTATTTTGGTTCAAAATAAACTACACCTTTCTGAGCAAACTAAAACTGGCAGGTGAGAAATATAGACAATTAACATTAAGGCACGGAGCTGATTAACTGACGTGTGTCCATTTCTCCAGATATTTCATACAATATCTTGTTTATTTATTTATTTAAAGCTGTTTGTGAAATATGTATGTATTCATACTTATTAATACTAAGCCCACTTAACTCAGGGAACCTGACAAGTAGTTTATTTTTCTTTAACCAGCACAACAGGTAGTCCAGGAATTTCATTTATGACAGGCTGTGAGCAAAGGTTTACCTGAATGAACTCATGGACCCACTGCTCTTTAGAAATGACAAACATAAGACAGTGTCAGAGACTAAGGATTTGATTGATTTACCAGCTGATGACCTGAGAACCTGTAAGTATTCAAACTATGCTTTGATTTGTGAAAGATTTGCAAATAAAGCTAGAAAATCATCCTAATAGTCATTTAAACTGTACCTTCTTTAACTGTAACATATTATTGTGATGCATTACAAACTTATTTGGGAAAAACAACTAAGAGTGAAATATTGAATATTAATAGAAAATAGCAGTTGTATTTACAATGTACACTGGACTTCAGTCACAAACTGCTTTATCTTATTCATTAACATTTCTTTATTATGGATTACTGATCTGCTGAATTATTAACTTGACACATAACTGGAAAGTAAATAGCCTTTCTTGAAGTGAAAAGTAGCAGGATAAGCTTTTGTTTAAATCATTTGCAAGTAGTTTCTCTTTTTTATTGGTGTTGGCTTTATAGCTGACTGAGAAGCTGAGAGCTGGAGGGAAATGGATTCGAGTGAGGCCAGTGTTCAGTACGACCGCTGGAATGAAGACAACATAAACATGCAAGAGCCGCATTCACAGTCCAGACTGATTGGGTGAGAAATCTACTCTATATATTTCAAAGAACTGAAAAATAAAACCATTTAAAAGCAAATGTTCATAAGTTATTATTGCAGTGAATCAAATAACTCATGTCAATCTGTACCCATATAGTCTCTATAACAGACTGTGCACTGGTCAACTGGGCATTGTGATGAAAGTGGGAGCATCTTTAACCATGATGGTAGTTATATACACTGTTGGATACATCACAGGATACTACGTTCACCGATGCTGACAAGGACACTATTTGAAGGAACTGGCTGTTATTTGAAACATTACGGACATCAAAGAAACACCTTGTTTTTTTGCTGTTTATTATAGTACCAAAATTAATAAAATATCACATTTCAAAATATCAAAAAGCAGACCAGATTTTATTTTATATTTTCCAGAAGTGCATTAGGGATTACAACACATACTGTAGCCCATATTTGCTGTCATAACAAAACAATTATGATGAACATTATCATGAACTATCAAGGAACAGCACTTTTATAGCAGCTTTTATTAATCTTTGTACGGACATACGGTTCAAATGTTTAGGGCAGTAGCAAAAGTCACAGTAAATCCATTTAAAATTGTTTTTAACTTTGATAATAATATCAAATATTTCTTGAGCACTAAATCAACATACTAGAATAATTTCTGAAGGATCATGTGACACTGAAGACTGAAGAAATGGCAGCTGAAAATAAATCACAAGAATAAATTTTAATTTTCTATATATTAAAAAAAAAAAAAAAAATATATATATATATATATATATATATATATATTTAATAAGTGTAATATTTTATTTTATATAAAACATTTTTATAATATAACATATAATATATTTAGCTTTATAATAATATATAATTTGAAATTATAATAATATTCCATAATGTTAATTTGTTTTGCATTTTTGTAATAAATGCAGTCAGTGTAAGGGACTTTTAAAACATTAAAAATCTTACTAACCCCAAATTTGGAAAGGCACTGTGGCATGACTGAACACCTAATGCATTAACTACAGCTGAACATTATTTTACATGTTTACAATTACCATTGCATTCGACATCAGTCCTGGTCATAGATGATTTTAATAGTATCCACATCCTGCTCTTCTAGTATTTGGTCAATAATCTCCTCTTTTGATGGAGAAAACAAGCTGGCATTTATGCAATAGCTTAAACTCGACAATCCATGTTGTTATCCTCCAGAAAGATGGGCACAGATGCACTGGAAGTCTCAAATGTATGTAAAGTCTCCAGAATGTTAAAGTGTTTTGTTGGACCCATTCTTCCATTTTGTCCTGTGGTCCCAGATGTCATTCCTCTGGGTCATTTTCATAACTTTTTTAATAAGAGCAAAATGGACAGCTGTCAATGTCATGTAGCATGATGGAGTGTCCTGAGAGACAGCGTCATGGACAACTTCAGACTTACTCTCCTCCTCTTTACATTTCCTGAGTCGGCCAGTCATCTGTTCTTTAACCAAACCCTGAGTATTCATGTGCTTGACGGGCACAAACAAACAAACACAGGATGCAAACAGTGCTACTATTACTTCACTAAAAATGTCTGAAGATTAGAAATAGTTAATGCTAACTCAACCTTACACTCTAAAAAAAAGATGGTTCTTTAAAGGTTCTTTACCTGTAGAACCAGTTCTTTTTAGAACCATGCATCCTGAAGAACCCTTTTAATGTTGAAATGGTTCTTTGTGTCAGTTTAGGGTACTTTATTCCCACCCCCTTTTTTTCAAAGCACTTCATTACTTAATTTCTGGAGTTCAGTGATCCAACTACAGAATTTCAACACACTTTCAACAGGTACATTATTTCATTCTTAAATTGAAATACAAATTTAACTTTAAATTTTATCTGGTCTTCAAACAAATATTTTCTATTCTTTTTTGATCATGCAAGTGTGAGCAGTGCTGGCTGAGGATACTCCTCTTCTCCACTAAGTAACTGAGACATTGAATTTAAAATTAACTAAAACAAGCAACACTTTAAAAACAATGATGGCTCATTTGGCTTACTGATTCTCTGGAGTTCATCTATCTAACTACACAGACCATTCAACACACTCTCAGCAGGTAAATGATCACTTTCTTAAAATGTCTATCATTTTTTACTTTAAAATTTTAACGGTTTCTTACAAATCATGTCTTCTTCTCTTTTCAGTTTAAGAGATCATGTAAGTGTGACCAGCTATGTTCAGGTAAGGATACTTCTCTCCTCTTTACCACTAAGTAACAAAAATATTAAATTTATGGTCCTTTTTAATTTAGTTTTTACACACTGTAACTCTGAACTCAATTGTATATTTCAGATGCCCTAACATCCTACAACCTTGTCATCTGCAGAGCGAAACGATCATGCACTCACACCAAATTGTAATACCAGGCAGATAGAGAGGTAAAAAACAATATTAATAAATAATATATACAAATAATATTATGTATATATTATTTATGATATAAATGTTGATATACTAATATTAATGAAAATAAACTATCATTAAAAAGGGTTATTTATAACATCATCAAGGTACTATATAGCATTTTCAAAGCATGGTTCTTTATGGAACCCTAAAAGGGTTCTATTTAGCAACAAAAAGGGTTCTGCTAGCCGAAGAACCTTTTTCTGGTACCGTTTAGAACAACTTTTCATAAGAGTGTACTATAAACTTAATTATGAACTACTAAACTACTAGTTTTGATAATGATACAGAAGATTTCTTTCCAGAGTCAACTTGAGATGAAAAACCTTGCACAAGGGTGTAAACTTGATAGAGGAAGATTTGACTGAATGATTCTAGAGCAAACCCAATGGAGAGATTCAGCAAAACAGGCCAAGCTTATTTTACTGAATAGGACAAAGTGACTATTAATTATATTAGAAGTATAAATCAGTGTTCTATAAACACAAAATATTTGACAGGGTAAAATATTAACAGTATCATTTTATTGCATAAAATGCAATGAAATTCAAAGGTATAACATCTTTTACCACCTCATAGTCGAAAATGTAATTTAAGAATACATTTATTTATTTTTTACACCATGGTGAAAACGGGTTTCCATACAAAAGACAGAAGTGTAAATGAGAACTACTGAATCCAATATTTGAATTAATGTTTTAATATCCATTTTAATTTGATGATGCATTACAAAATGCATTGCAAAATTGGACAGAAAACCAACGGTTGAATTTGCTATCGGATGACTGTTAGATTGCTGACGTCAGACATCAGGTCGGTTTTTGACGGGTAGACCACTTTAAGGTTTCCATCTACGTCCACTACCTTCACTTGTACTACGGTCAGCTCAGGGGAGGCCGGGTCCTCTGCAGGAGGAGCTGAAGTCACATCAGTCTCTTCATCTGAGCCCACATCCTCCTTTACATCAAAGGTTAATTTATTAAGCTCTGCCATTCTCTGAAATAGAAACAAGAATGGTAAGAGAAAATGTATGAATAATAAACAAACAAACATGGATGCCGTTTTTCACTGTGAACATTCATAGCTTGATAAAAGCTACTAACTACAATGACGTAAAATGCTTGTATATGCTTGCATTTGGTTGAGAAATGTGAAAACAAATGCATTTCAATAGTCTTGGTACTAATGGTAATAGCATTATTGCTAATACTGTACATGCTGATGAACTGAATGCAATGAGCCAGCTTGATAACTATTTAATGGCACTGATTATTCAGATTGTGATTTATAGTAAAATATTCAGTAGTTATCTGAGCGGTCGTAAAAGAAGAACGCGTGAAAGTGGGACAGGTCTTCTGTATCATGAAGGAAATCTCGCAGCTGCAATTGAAACCATTTTCCCAATTTTATTTTCCTTACATTTCACGGTTTTCAATTACGTCAGGTATTTTTTTCTAATTGCAAAAATCAGGGGCTTTTACATTGCACTTGTATTATGTAACACTGTAAACCAAATGTGTGTGTATGTGTGTGTGTGTGTGCAGAATGATGAGCTCATTCTTCAATGAAGAAATCAGCATTCAAAAGTAAATGTAATATATATATATGTATGTAAATAAACCAAAACATTAGTAATATTTCTTCTTACTATTATCAATGCGTCCATGACATCTTTACAGATCTGCAGACTGGTGGAACTCGTCACCTCTAAAAACAGCTCTTGTGTGGACCTCTTTATCTGCAAAGACAGATTGTTTGCTTGTTTGGCAAAAATAATAATAGTTATAACAACCAGCATAATTATAAAGTAATAATAATTAAAAAAAAAAAAAATATATATATATATATTTTAAATGTGAAATTTTTTTTATAATAAACACATGCATTAACAAGAATGTATGAATATGACATTAATGCTTCAAATGCTTTAATATTGTATTTTATTTTTGTCATGACATACTTTTAAGTGTCCTTCTGGATAAAGAAATAATACATGTCATAAAAAAACATATAAAGCCATAAAATCCATATACCTTCTTCATCAAGACCTGAAATAACCTCTTCATAGTTCACTTAATTTGAATAAATTACCTTTGTCCTCTCGCTGTTTGTGATTGGTGGAAATGAGACCACATGATCCTCTGCGTCAACCAAGCAGGGGTAAAGATCCTTCCCATCAAGGAGTTGAAGGTATCTGGGTTAAAAAATAAAATAAAATAAAATTGGGAATACGTCCATGAAACACTGAATAATGAATTAATTCTCTGTGTCACAGTTCAGTATTTAGTGTTTCAGTACTTAGTGTTCTGTGCAGTCAGTGCGATTACATGGATGAACAACACAACAGTTGTCTGACAAACGAGGGATATTTTTTGGATCACTTAAAAAGGGCCTAGATAGTACACAATGTGATTAGTGAGCATGACATAGCCCATTTGCTTCGGAAATTATGTTAGATCAATGTTTTGCACAAAACTATTGCTTTGCTTGACAGATTGTGCCCTACACAGCTCCAAACTATACTGTAGACAAGTCATTATAATAATTAATATTTGCCTCTATTAATATTATATAATCAGGTATTAATTATGCATTTTCTTACTTATGGAGTCCTGAAACGTTCTGTCGCTTTTTATGTTTTCTTAGCTCATCTGCTTCCTGTTGAAGTAGCTCCAGCAGTTCAGCTGCTCTCATCTCCTTACGACCAAGAGGAACGATCTACACACATCGAAAATATTATACATTTTTCGTTATAAAACAAATAATCATAATATATATCACTCTGTAGTAGGTATGTTGTCATGTGGCAATATTGTAATTTAAAAAATATATATAATACAATAAAGCAAAATAAGGAAATTATTCACAGGATATCAGAGATGGGACCAAGTCACACATGTGCAAGTCTCAAGTAAGTCTCAAGTCTTAATCTTCAAGTCTCAAGTAAGTCCCAAGTATTTTTTTCTTGGGCAAGTCAAGTCAAGTCAAGTCACAAGCTATGTCAAGTCAAGTCCAAGTCAAGTCACCTTAATATTGTTATTTTACCTGCAGAATCTGATCTTAATAAAGTTAAAAGACAAGATATAAGTAACTGTCAGTAAATTAAAATAATTTGGATTTGCATTGTAAATACTCATGTTCAGTAAAATACATCATGGAATCAAACAAAATTGTAACTTCCTAAAATTATTTATTTTTCACTTCTGCCAACAGTGTTTGAAATGTTTTACATTTTCAACATTGAGTCCATAAAACAAATAACAGCTAAACATCCAACAGACTCCTCTCTGAACACCTCTCTCTCTCTCTCTCTCTCTCTCTCTCACACACACACACACACGCACACACACACACACATACACACACACACTCTCTCTCTCTCTCTCTCTCTCAGAGTATAGAATCTAAATTGTATTTTCAGTTGTTTCATTCTTTTTGTTATGTACAGTACAGACCAAAAGTTTGGACACACCTTGTCATTCAAAGAGTTTTCTTTATTTTCATGACTATGAAAATTGTAGATTCACACTGAAGGCATAAAGGGCTATTTGACCAAGAAGGAGACTGATGGGGGGTATATATATATATATATATATATATATATATATATATATATATATATATATATATATAATATGCACTTCTCATGATTGGGTAATCGCGGCAGCTACATTTGTTTTTCTGATTAATTGTTTTGCTCTATGAGAAAGACAAGGTAACTAAATATTCGGGGCTTATGCCCCCTTAGCCCAGCCCTAGCGCCGCCCCTGGAATGCGTTTTTTTTGACGGCCTGCTAGCGGATCATTAGGGGCCGTTCACATCACGTCTTTTGCGCGCGCAAGTTCGTTATTTCCAATGTAGGCGCGCGGTATGCGCGCTCATAATGGAAGCAACGCGCTCACGACGCGCACCGCATCGAGTTAAAAACATCTAAACTTTTCAGAATGCCGCAAGCGCACCGCAGGTCATGTGACAATAACTAACCAATCAGCTTCATCCTTTCCCGTATCAACGTTGAAAGCTCAGCTAACACGAAGGAACAGCTGTTCATAGCTGTATATGGATTGCCATTTTGAAATGAATTTAGAAGCAGAGCTACAGGGAGCAATTTTTAGTGCTGCAAATTCATTTATCCTTTGCTGAAATTTCTACGTCTTCATTGAGAGAGAGTGTGTCATGGATGCTTAGCAACGACAGACGCCCCAGGAGCACTTCTGCCCAAGCGCTTTGGAAAGAAGGAGAAAGCGGCGCGACTAGCGTTTTCCACGCGTTTTTAGTCGCGAACTATTGAAGACAAAAGCGATGACCCTCGGTACCTCTCAGGCTGACATGTTGATGTGATGTGATATCTGATTTAAGTGGGCGTGGTGTGTGTAAGGTAGAGAGTGCATGACTGATGATAGTGTCCTGATCCAATCACGACGCTATTCTCAGCCTGCGCTCCAGCTTTATTTTAAAAAATAATTTATATATTTTATATTCAAACTGAATATATGATTTGATTAACACTCAAGTCATTCAAGTCATCGTGTCTCAAGTCAAGTCAAGTCCCGAGTCTTTAACTTCCAAGTCCGAGTCAAGTCTCAAGTCCTAAAAATAGCGACTCGAGTCGACTCGAGTCCAAGTCACCAAGTCACAAGTCCCCATGTCTGCAGGATATATTGTTAGTATAATCAGCATAAGGTTTCCTGGCACTATATTCACAATATAGCATAAAATGTATCTTAGTTCACTGCTAAAGGCTGTTCTCTGGTGTATAATTAAAACCATCAATTATTAGACTGAAGCAATGTAACACATCCTATTGTCCGACGGCCTATGGCCTCTTAGAGAAGTGCCGAATTCACCATCAACACAAAAGAAACAACAAAAGGGACTGTTCATTTATTATTCAAATCTGAGGATTATGGGACTTCTGTGTCATTAATCAGCTGGTGGCTTTGAAACCAGATTCCTGTCATTCATAAAAACTGCATCAACAACGGTTATTAAATATTCATCGTTCTGCATTGTTTTATCCATTATGCAACTGGTGGAGATGCTCTGATTGATAAGTGAATTAAGTAATAAACTATAGGGACAATTATGATTGTGAAAGTGCAAGACTTTTAAATTGCGTTGAATTGAGGATTTATTATAAAATGAATACTAAGTATATATATAAAAATCATAATATTTGAGAAACCTCCTCCCATACCTTCAGTGTATCTCGTGGTCTGACATCGTACAACAGAGGAGCCTTGAGCAAGCCCAGGTCATGAGTTGCGATTGTTGCCGTTGTCCTTTTGCCACAAATCTCATCGTGAAGTTTGGTCTGCAGACAGAATACTCTGACATTTATATAAGCTTATATAAAACCAGTTTAAAAAGACAGAAAACAATAGTTCTGATGGCTGAGTTATTTGTTGAAACTTGTGTCACCTGAGCCACCAGAAATCGCTTGAGTGCATTTCCTTGTCTGAGGTTCATGCCTTTTACAATGCAGCACACAATGTATGGCCGGACATCCTTGATGCCTTCAGAAACTTTGACTGTAACTGCTGTTGGCACTTTGGATACATGCAGAACTCTCACAACCATCCGATTAAGCTCATCCACTTCCTCTGCCTCTTTTTTGCCTTTCTGCTTTCCACCGCTTTTCTTCTTTGAGACAAGCTTCTCGCTCGCCTCTCCATCCTGTTGCTTGCCTTTCCCTTTCCCCCTCCCACCTGCCCTCAGGTAATCTAGGACTGATTTGGTTTGGCAGCCGTTCACCATCTTCTCAAGCCTCTTGTCCTTCAGCTTGTTTCCTTTAAAATTGGTCTCTTTCAGCTTGGAGCAGTCGGCCAGCTCCCAAGGAAGCTCCTGAAGCTTGTTGCCGGAGAGATCCAAAACCTGAGATAGCAGAGAGTGAGATGCATGAGATGATGCTGGAAGGCTTTTCAAATAGTGTTAATGCATACTGAATCTTAACAATAATTTAAGTAAATAAATACATCAGATACAATCTGTAGAATTATTTTTTTAAATGACAACTATTTGAACTGATACTTAATAACTTTTAAATTATACATTAAAATGTGTATTTATTGAACCATTGCACATGCTGAATTAAAAATACAGTATAAACAGGATTTCACTTTTAGATCTTGTCATGAAACGCACCTTGAGCGCAGACAGGTTATGGACCTCACTGCTCAGCTCCTCTATCGCGTTTTCTGATGCAATGATGGTGCTGAGGAGCTCCAGCTTGGAGCACCATAAGTCGTCTGGGAGCCGCGAGAGTGCATTTTTGGACACATTGATGCTGGCGAGCTTTACACACTTGCTAAGGCCATCCGGCAGAGCAGTGATGCTGTTGCAGCTGACATTTAAAGTGTTGAGCTCGCTCAGTGCACAGATCTCCTCGGGCAAAGCCTGCAGCTGGTTGACCGACAAATCCAGGACTTTGATCGCCTTCAGATCGCCAATGCTTTTTGGGACTGCAGTGAGCTTGTTCCTGCAGAGGATCAGACTCTGTAGATGGGACAGATGGCTGATGTTCTCGTGGATCTCGTGTAAACTGGGACACTGACTGATCTCCAGGTAGTTTAGGAGAGAAAGGGAATAAAGTCGCGCGTGAAGTCCGCCGCTGCTCTGGATCTTTTTGTCAACTGCTGAACCCTGAAGCACCAGCTCACGTCTATTCTCCTTTTCTACCTTTTCTATTTCGGGCCAAATATTCAGCGAGCCATCTTCAGCCATGTTGTCCAACGTAACCCGGAACATGGACGGACGCAACCCGGAAGAGTTAAAATGTACATTAAAATGTAATTAGCTCAGTAAGCATTGGATTTGGAATTTAGTATTTTCATATTACATATTTTAATAGTAATATTTTACACACGGTCTTAGAGTAACTCTCCCATCTGTAACCAGAGCAATAATAAAGGACTACAAGAACCAGCATCCCTTTTTATTCGACCGAGTCAGGACTTTTGATTCAATAAAGTGACTCGAACGTTTGAATCAGTTCATCTAAAAGAACTGTTTACCGATTCTTTTTTTAAGTTACATCGAGGGTCAGCAGGTGGCGAACTGGAAGTAGACTTTATTTTGTGTTACTAGAATTATATATATATATATATATATATATATATATATATATATATATATATATATATATATATATATATATATATATATATATATATATATTTTTTTTTTTTTCTTCTCAGTTTGTATAAAATATAAATATGAAAATTAATTTAGAAATTATTAAATTAATATAAAATTCTTCATCGTTCAAGGTTTAAGGTACATAATTTGTCACATATGTGCGATGGAAGTTAATTTTTCTAAATTCTTCGTCTTTAGTTCCTGTTGCAACTACAAACAGAAACAACAAATAATTGTAGGCATACACGCTCATAGTAGAAAATAATATATATATATTAGATATAATAATAAAATGTTTTTTTTTTTAAATAAAATAGAAAAAGGATTATAGAATGTAGTTGGGGAAATATAAATATAAAACGTTATATAAGGGTATTCTATAAATTATAAATAATAAAATAATAATAAACACAAAAAATATTATTTATATATTGTAGAACACTGCATGTGAGACACGTACTTCAACTAGGATAGACTTTAGTAAACAAAAGTACTGAACATAGAAGTGAAGAAGAGTCAGAACCTGTTACAGTCTGTCCGTACGGAAGTGAAAGAAACGATTCGTTTACCTAAAAGATTCATTCTGCCGGATTCTTTCTAGAACGAACGAAAACTTCGCGCATGCGTACACGTTTCAGTTGTCAAACGGTGGTTATGGAGATAAACGTAGGCAACTGCTGTACTTGGGTAAACTACTTATTTATCGGAATTTTATCTGCCCAGTAGTGAATATTAGTACTACTCTAAGAATGAGTGATTCGGAACTTTATCTGATTAACGTGTGGTTTGTGATTAAGATCCTTATCGCTGTTTTGGATGAGTTGTAACCGTAATGTTACTGTTTAATTAACGTTAGCCAGAGTGCACGCTAAGGCTACATTCTATAAATAACAATCATAATTATGACTCAAGTCCTTCATAATAAGCACCAAACCTCTGAATATATGCAACATTTAAGTGTATACTTAACTGAAATTACAGTGTTACAACAAGTAGATGTGGTAAACATAGATATACCCTGAATAGATTTCCCTCTAAGGATACATCCTAAGCGACATGTTACTCTCATGTAAAGGAATGTTGCCAAATTACAGGTTCTTTCTATATGTTTTATGTTAAGAGTGCTGGTGCTTTGTGGAATAAAACATCATGTTTTGTTCATATCCTACATCCATCAGAGCTCAGGTACAGGATGCCTCATAAGATAGACTTCTCTGTGATCAGCTGGTCTGGTCATGAAGGAAACTACAGTGGCAAAAATCTGATGGTCCACGGGCCCACTGTCAGTGGCTGGAGATCCACCAGGTCAATACATTTTATACTATTTATGTTACAGTGTATTTCATGTAATTTAGATAGGATTGGTTTAGAAGACAAACTGTAGACGTAGGATAATAATGATAAATAATTGATAAATATCAAGGCTATTTAATAGCTGATAATATTCTGTTTTATAGCTGCTTTTTCTACCAAAGATTACAGTTCTAAAACGCTTTTTAAGAATTTTGTTTTTTATTATTATTATCGTGTGTAGGTTCTGTCCATTCCCTCAGGAAATCATATTGCAGTTGGTTGAGAGATGTCGAGTCAGGAAACTCCAGCTACTGGCCCATCAGTACCTGATCCCATCCAAGATCGAGTTCCACATTGGAGACAGACTGCCAGAGTCCAGCTCACCCCAACAGACCCATAGTCTTCACAGATTGGGGTGAGGAAAGATTTTAAATCACTGCTTTGTTCTGTCATTATCAATGTATAATGTGATTCGGTATGTAACACCTTATCAAATCTCATTTATTTTTTCTGATCTAACTGTATTGAATGTAATGTGTTGTCTAGGTACGTGTCTCTCTCTGAAAACGAGAAGACTGGTTTCAGAGCCAGAGAGCTGAAGTCTGTTCACGTTGATGCTGTTGGGTCTTACTTGAAGCTCACCTTTCACAGAAACCATGTTAATCAATACAACAGCTACAATCAGGTACAAAAGTAATTAATGTGGGGAATTAGGGTTGATTTGTTTATTTTAATCTTATCAATGTCATATCGCATTCTTTCTGAAATTCTAGGTTGCATTGGTGGCCCTAAATATTTTGGGTGACCCTGTGGATGGAAATGAGATTTGGACAGCAGTAAGTAACAGTCCAGTTTATGGAATTGTTCTCTTCTTGTTTGATCTCCTCTAGATGGCGATGGTTTTCTGTTGAGCATGTTTCTGTATCAGATTTAGATCAAAGCAGAGAGCTTGATTTGACCCAAATAATTCACCTGATGTACCTCTTGGTTTTTTAAGTAGTGTTAATTTTCTGAAAAGAATAATTCTTTGTTTACTTATGCCCAAATTAAAATAGGTTTTGTTGGTGGTGTTTATTATTTTGTTGGTGTAAATTAAAATTGTAATTTCTTGGCACAAAAGGTGTAGTGTTGTTTTGGACAAATGAAACTCCTGTGAATTGAAAGAGGCAATTCTTTTATATTCTCTTTTGCCTAACATTGATCTGGATGATTTTTACAACACACCAATAACACACTAGATGGAGCAGCGTTCATATAAGTGCTTGTCTTTTAGTTTTTTTTTAAGTTTAAATATTAATTACTAATTTCAGTAGGCTTACATCAATAGCACCTGACAAGCATTTCATTGTGTGTTGCAGTTCTTGAGCAGGTCTAATGATTTTTGCTCAGTGTTGGTATGTGGATCTGTGTAATGTGAGTCTGAGCTCCGTAAGCACAGCAGAGCTTCAGATCAGATCACTCATCAATATATCCATATCACCGCTACTTTCAGCCCTCCCCATCTCCTATTTGCTCTATCCCACTACCCCCTTCTTTTTTTCTCATGCTCTCTTTCTCCTCTTACGCTCACCTTGTCTCCCCCCATTTTTTCCCTCCACGACTTCCTCTCTCTCTCGTCGTCTCCCACCTTGCTAACAATCTCTGCATTGTTAATCTCTAATCCCTCTCTCTCTCTGTCCAGCCTGGAGACTCTTTGTGTTATCCAGGTCACTAGTGATAATAAGTTCACAGGCAGAAATCAAGATTTCTAACCTTTGTTTGGTGGAAATATATTAATAGCTGAAAGACATTTGATTCAAAGGATGTTGATTTTAAGTTGTTAGTTTCAGAATTGAATTTTCTTTAATAACTTTTAGCTAATTTCTTGGTTTTGTCCCAGCTAAGCAAAGATCAGCTGATTGATCAGTATCTAAACAACAGCCAATACAGCTCAGCTTTGGACGGCACACACACTGGGTAAAAACCAAAGTTCTATTGCATTTCAATAAATCTGTGCACACAGTCTTCTGTCTTTCTGTTCTGTTTACTCTTGTTATCTTGCAGGCTCTCAAGTTATAAATGTGACTCTATCTCGCCGCTCGATGACTTGGCGTTTGACATGTATCAGGACCCTGAGGTGGCCCACATCATTCGTTTACTGGACCAGAAAAAACAGGACATGGTTCGAGGGGAAAGATTTGATCTGGCTAAAAAACTCAAACAAGCTATCGCAGACCTCCAAAAGGTTATTAAATTTGCCTTTTTTGTCTGACACCTCTTTGTTTGCACGTGTAGTTTAATAATACTGTTACACACTGGAGATGTGAGCCCTGGAATTGAGAGGGTTGAAATGCATCCAGGTGTATTCCAATAGAGCTGTGGCATTTCTTTAGTTGCGTGTCAATTACAGCCTGACAGTGATTACTAAGCAAATTACAAGTTTATTTCTAAACCTCAGATAAATGTTAAACATCCTCTCATTTCTTCTTTCCTATTTTCTCTTTTTCTTTTTAGGTGGGTGAGCGTTTGGGCCGGTATGATGTGGAGAAACACAGTGCCATAGAACGAGAGGACTATGACACAGCTAAGCAGAAAAAGGAACAAATGGAAGCTTACAGGCTCACAGTCTACCAGCAGCTGGAGCTCCATGACCTGCTGGACATCAGTCAGGTGAACATCCATCCATTCATTCATCCACATATACACTGCTGTTCAAAATTTTAGGGTCAATAAAATTTTATTATAGTATATAGTATACTTTTATTCATCAAGGATGCATTAAATAGACCAAAAATGTAAATAAAGGCATTTGTAACGTTATAAAAAATTATTTGAACTTTCTAAAAATCAAAGAATCCTTAAAAAAAATTAAATAAAATAATGATTTCCACAAAAATGTTAAGGAGCAACTTTTTTCAACACTGGTAATAAATGTTTCTTTAGCACAAAATCAGCATAATAGAATGGTTTCTGCAGGATCGTGTGACAGTGAAGACTGGAGTAATTACATTACATTTGAAAATATATTAAAAATAGAAAACAGTTATTATAAATTATATTAATATTTTACAGTATTACAATATTACACAATTTTTAACAAATGTAGCCATGGTAAACCAACAGAGGTGTCCATCCATCCATTGCACTTCTCAGAACATCAGTTAATGACATCCATCCATCCATCCATATTCCTGTGTGTCTCTTAATTTCCTCTGTGTCTCTTAATTTCTTCTCCTGTAATGAATGCATGAATAAAGCATCTCTTGTGTTGTGAGGGACTCTAGCTCCAGTGAGATTAGTAGTCTGATATGCTGGTTTCCCAGCTGAATAGTGATTGTGCTGGTTCTCCTGAGATCAGGTGCTTGCTTCTTACTCGTCTAAGGTCAAGAGACACATTTAAACAGCAGACATTAAATGACTTGGACAGTATGCTCTGTTTGTTTGGGGCAAGCACTTGTGTTCTGCCTGTGTCCTGACAAACCTGTATCTGTAGCTTGTAATAATTTGTTCATACAATCAGTGTCTGGAAAATAATAGGTTAAGGTTATTAATCTTTATTAGCCTTTTAATCATTTCAGGCATATTTTTTTATTTTTTATTTTAATAAATATTTTTGTGAACTTTGATTTAAAATGTAAATAATGTATGAAACTTTTCAGATCCAGAGAATTCCCGAGCTTTCCAACTCTGAATTCCCCTATCCACGTGTTGGGACACAGAAACACGTGCCTCATCTAGCAGACTCACCCAAGAAGAGAAGACAGAGGCAACGTGTGAAGGAGACTGATGAGCAGGACACTCCAAAAGCAGCTAGCCCCAAACATACAGTCGCCCAAACACCCCTCACTCCTCCTCACTTCCCCAAGACCGATGTAAGTCTTGATGTACACAGAATAAACAGCCATATAAGATAAAGAAAGTATGATGTTATTATTCTAATGTGTTATTTGTGTCCATTTTTTTTTCTCGTTCATTAATATCTTATCACAAATGCTAATTCTAAGGGTGCTCTTTGCTGTAATCCTCAGTCAGAGTTATCTACCTTGATAAAACGCGGCTTCTGTTCCTTTCCACCGATGTAGCTCTATCTTAACTGACACAAGGCTCTTTTTAGATTATCTAAATGTGTGTTGCTTAACATTGTAAGGGAAACAGGTCAATTTAGCTCAAAGGGAATCATTTAAGATTTTAAAGGGAATTTGAACAGAATCACTGTTTCACGGCTGTTCACGGAGACGCGCCTGCGGTTCAGTGAACGAGCCGTTTAACATCGAATCTGCGCTGGATACTAATATCCAAACTATAGTGAAAACACTATCAATTAGCACAGTAACAAGATCGGCAGTTTAAGACATTAACTTGTAAGCACAAAACACAAGATACTTCTCTTTTCAATATGAATAAGGCTTTATTAGATAAATCTAAGACATATAAACTAATCTAACACATAAACGCACGCACACACACATTCACACAAGTTGCAGGAAGGTCGAAAGTTAGGGAAAGATGAGTTTAAGAGAATGGAAATATGGAATCCCAAGTTTACAGCAATACGTTAAATTGCATAGACATGAACAACCATCAATCACGTAATTAGCACTCGCATTGAGTTCCTCAATGGGGTTAAAATTATATTAGATACACCAGCACAACAAATATCTGGGAATACGTTGCCTTCGTTTGCTGTGAAAGGGACTCCAGTTGAAAGGGGTATCCCGGTGTCGCTGATTGGCTTGAAGTTCAGTAGTGAAGTGACGTCTTGGGAAGCCCGTGGTTGTTGGGCGTTGGCTGAAAGTGCAGAGTCGTGTTCGCTGGTTGAAGTTGAATGGACGTTACAAAACTTAACTCAGAACACGAAACTCTCAAACGGAAAAGGAAAGAAATAAAGTTTGACGAGACTAGGTTGTGTTCCTTCTCATTGTGGCATAAGTAGCAGTAGGCAGGCACGCTGGAACCGCGCTCAAAGAACCATGATGACTAACCACATGGCTAGATGCTACAAGCTAAAGCTAGGTAGCAAAGCTACAAGCTAAGGGCAGGCATGACTGATAGCACGAGCAAGGCTGGAACTAAAAGCCGACATGGCTAATAGCAGCAGCTAGACTAGAACTAAAAGCAAAAATTTAATCATATCCAAAGTATTTAAACTTTCTTGTTGGCCACCCCTCAAATGTTGCCTTGACCAATCAGATATGGTCCTGGGGTCTGGGGTATCATAAATCATTGTTTATCTTACCAAGCATGTGGTTCTTGCCTCACAGGGTCTAATTTTGGACATGATTCCTATAACATGATTATGATATATTTTACAAATAAATGATTGTCAGGACAATATCAAGCAAGAAAATGCGATTATTTCAATACTAGACATGACTATGTATCCTATAGTTATCAAAAGACATACACAATAAGTGATTATACATGATAGTCAAATGTGTGGGTTACACGTAAATGAATATGGAGTTAAGCAATGGAATGATTCATTCATAAGTCTTTTTTGAGTTCATTCTGGTCCATATATAATGTATAAAAAGGGTTTCTTTGCCATTCTCTGGCAAAGGACTTTTCTGTGAAGACAAAGGTTTAAAGCCCTTCCCCCTTAGGAATTTCAGTCTGGTTCTTCTGGGTGGGGGGAAGTCAATGCAAGTATTTAACTTGATCTCCTGGGTTTACATGTGATGTCCAGCGTTGCATTTCAATCACGAACAATAAATTTGACAATCTCTTCTTCAAATTAAAATTGTTAATAATTGTTCTATTGGTGTTAATGTTGAAAGCTGTTGTGTGAACAAGTTGGTTGTCTTGCTTGGTTCTTGTGGCACTAGAACTGATTTATGACTTCCTGAGGAATTCAGCTCATGTTTCAATGCACACAGCTCTGATAGACTCTTTGATTTGTCTGATTCGACTCATTTCTGCTACAACATGAATGTAAGGGATTTGCTTTAGCTAGAGAGTTTTACTTTCAAGATTTAATTAAAGGGTTCAATGGTGAAGTGTGTCATTTTTGTGCTACTAACTTAGTACCGCCATAAACCATGCCCGAGGTGGAAATGTTTACATCTGGAAAATATTTTAACAAAAAAAAAAAAAAAAAAAAAAGTCATGCATCCTCTTTAAATCTAAAAATGTCTATGTAAACCTCTTCATTCAGCCTGAATTAGCCTTTCTGCATTTAAGCACTCTTACATATGAAAATTACCATTGAAAAGTAATATATATTTAAAAATAGAATTATCAAGGGTTTGTGTGACTATGTCAGATGACTTGGTCAGAATTTTCTTAGTGCACCTTTCATTTTTGTTTTTCTGCATGTCATTCTGTTAACCAGCTTTGAAATAACTTGTAAGATGAGAACACAGCTAGTGATTGAAAATTATAGGATGGCAAGCGGAACAGTCTTTCCAGTGTAAAATAAACCCTCAACTGTAACAATATTTATATTTCTGCATATGACAGAAAGTACAAAAATAATGTTAAAGTGTTAGTTATTTTTTGTATTTAATTCAGTCTTTAACACTGAGACAATTATTCCTGCTGGGGATGTTTTGCATATCTGATTTCAAGATTTTTGGATTCATAGAATTGTCTTGTGTGTATTTTCACAGATCAGTTCTCTTCCTTATGATGAGAGGCCTTTACCTGCTCTTAGGAAGAGGTCGAGTGGTCAGCCAGTCAGTGAGCTCGATGAGATGCCCCCTCTGACGGACACAACCACCCCATCTAGCCTTGGGGCCACAGGACAACCAGAACCGCTCACAGAGAAAGCTCAGAGAGAGGCCAGTCTGCCCATCGACATCTATGGAGACAGTCTGGTGAGACACTCAACATTTACAGCCTCCAGTTCAGCGATTTTAGTATTTACAAAACTGCTATAAAATTATTTGTTTGCAAATCATACTGATCTGATTCTCGAGTTTGAAATAGTCATATTGGTTTGGAGTAACATGAAGTTAAGTTAATTATGGCAGGATTTTAATTCTTGGGAGAATTGTCCTTTTAAGTATTTAACACTTTGCTGTGATGTCCAGATATAACTGTTGTTTACTGTCTCACAGCACTGGGAAAACTCTATGTGTCAAATGGTCAGCTTGTGTATTTTGTTAGTGCTGTTTCTGGAATGTTATCTTCACTTTATCTTTCTCGGTCTGTCTCTCAAAGGTGGCCGGGGCCTATTCCAAGACGTGGTCATACAGGGAGGATGCTTTGCTGACAGTCTACAAGAAACTGTTGGAGGTTCCACGTGGAACCCCAAAAGCAGAACTGCGGAGCATGACCAGAGCAGCTGTGTTCCTCTGCAAGAAAGCTCTCACAGATAAAGTGTCATCTGTACGAGAACTATCTTTATTTTCCCCATCTGATTTTATCACTCCCCTTGTTTGGTTTCTCAGCCTCTCCTACTCTCTTTTTCTCTCTCACCCTCTCTTTCTAATTTCTCTCATGTACCCTTCTTTGTCGTTTAAGGCTAAAGACAGAATTTAGAATTCAGAATAAATTTATTGGGAACTGTAATTTTTTTATTTTTCTTGAATTGTAAAGCTGTCAGTCTGACCTTTTCTTATTAAAGGGAAGTGATTGATTAACATGAAAGACAAACCATCTACTAAAGAACATACAGTAATTAAAACTTTTTACCTTGGTGGTAAATTTAGCATACAATATTTGTTTTCATTATTACCTGCAGTGGCATGTACAGAATATTCTTGACATTAAGCAACCCAAATAGAAATATGAGGAACACAATCACAATCTGTTAAAAATATGAACAAAACAGCTAAATATTACAGGCACAAAATCAAGAATAGTTTTTCTGTTCATGGAAATTTTCCACTGACCTCAGGCTCTTACTTTTCAGTAAAGGGTTTTTTACAATTTGCCATGACATTGAGTAACGTGTAATAATGAAAATTTAATTTGTTTTTTTGGCATATCAATGGATCACTTTCTAACCCTCTGGTATTCTCAAAGCACATTCATGTTTGTGGTTGTGGCGTGACAGCTGTTTTTTTATTGTGCTGTTAGTCCTTAGATAAATCAAACACATTAAAAGTCATGGCCTTTCGGTTTCATTCTAAACTGTTGTAAATGGTTGTACTGAGAGTTTGAACAATGTGCCCACTGCTGAACACATTCCAGTGACCCCCTCTCCACGGTTATTTAGTTAAACTCACACAGCACAGCATTTAATTGTGTGCTTTTACTCAGCACCATGTGTTGCTGTAAAGGCCTTAGGTGCTTTCTTACACAGCTTCTGTTTATAATTGTACCTTAAAACTGCAATTCTGAGGAAAAATTATTCCAGATGGTTCTAAAAAAAACATGCCTTGTTAATGAATACATTTCAAAAATGAATATTCAGTATTTTTCTTGGGTTAGATGGTCATTTTAATAGGTACACAGAGGTTCCAACATGAAGTTGTTTAGAAACACCATAAAAACTCTTAAACTCTTGTTAGGGGAGGTAAAAGTTGCTTTTTTAAATGATAGAATATTGTATAAAATGTGGCAATATTGAATATTGAAACCCTGCATTTTAATCTTAGTGTGTAAAGTAACAATAAATGTCTATATTTTTATTGCATTTTAGGTGTTTCTTGCATCTCTCAATCTGCTTCGAATGATTCTGAGTGAGTTTATTCCCAACCATCAGCTGGGCAAATCTGAGATCAGTCACTGTGTGGAACAGACTTGGAATAATCTGCTCTCCAGGACCGGAGAATCAGCCCTGAGACTGAGAACCCCAGCTATTACCTTCATACAGGTCAGTACAGACTTTGGAAATACTTTAGCCGTATACATCTGTAATGAAGCCACTCCTGCAGCTATTCGGGTCATTGAGTGTGATGTGGTTAAATTCCACTCCAAAACCTTGTCAACAGAAAAACATTTAGTTGACAATCCAGTTGACTTGAAAAACTTTTCTTGGTGACCTGACTGGGTGAAAATCTGCACAGATGACTGGGATTGCATCATATATACTGGTGGCCTTCTGAAGTGAATTTAACTGTGAACTAGAATTTTCAAATATTTGTGGTTTTCTGTTAGCATGAGTAGAGATCTTGTCTCTTACTGTTACCCTGCTATGAGATTTCCTAATTTCAATCTGCCATATTTTGTCTGAACAATTTCATAAACAGGTCTGGGCACATAAAAAGGCTTATCATCCATATCTTTTAGCTCCGCTACCCACTTAATTCTATTGTACTCTTTAAAATGAACAAAATGGTATTTTAGCAGGTAGAGCTTCTAATTTATAATTTAATTTGTGGATAAAAAGATTTAAAATAATATTTAATGGTATATCTGAAACTTTTATCCAATAAAATATTTTCTAGATTGGCAAAAAGTCCTCTCTTGCTAATTCAGTGTGCTTTTTTGGCAGTAAATTATTGTTCACGACTTTTCTGTACTTCTGTGTATCATACTTTTTATATACTAGATAATGTGATTGTATTTCAGTATATACTGTATGTTAATCTGACTACTGTTGACTATGCAAAGGTCACTGTGATTTTGCCAAGTAAAACATGTTCTTGGATCATCTTTTGATGATCCTGGATCAACATTATTTTCCAAAAATATAGGCTTAACCCAATCCCTACCCCTTAACCTAACCCTACCCATAATTTATCCCTAAAATCGGTGGGAAATGATAGCTGATTGACAAGGGTGTAGAAGCACCTAACCCTGATTGTAAGCCTAAAACGGATATTTCTTGAAAAGTTATATCTCAATTCTGATTGGTTGATTGAAATGTTGTCCAAGGAACATGATCCAGGAACATGTTGTAGTTGGTGAAATCACACTCGCCACTGTGCAAAACCATGCTGTAGCTCCATTATAACTTTGCATGTAAATGTAGTTCTTTTATACATATGATAACCAGTGGTACAACCACAATATACAATCTTTTAGCAGATTGTATTTAAGAAATATAATGTATATGCTATTAAAAAAACTGGAGAATGTGACCCAGAAAGATCAACGTGTTTTTCAGAAAAATACCGTGCGAAAGAAAGGCTGAAACACAGTCATCATGATGTGTGATAAGGATGGGAATGTTTCAAGTTCCTAGAAAACTGAGGATGTTTTAAAGTGTTCTGACCGACAGACACTGATCTGTTTTGGTTGTTGATAGACCGGTTGTGTCTCTGTCAGCATTGTGCACAACTTTGTTGTATTTTGCACTGTATTCATAAAGACGTTTGTGACTCATGCACCTGGAAGGTGGAAAAAGTACAACAAAGGCCACACCTTGTTATGAATAACTTGATGATGTACTCTGATAGCAGTGCTGTATAATATTATAAATAATACAGCCCAATATTATGTTAAATCATAATCACTCATTATTGTATAAAAGTACCCAACATATCATCCTCAACGATCTTCTAGAAATAACACATGCAATCACTGCAGAGTTTAACATTATGCAAATGAGCAGTGAAGTAATCACCAATGGGATTTTATCAACAACAAGGTTATCCAGAAAATGGTAGAAGTCTTTGGAAAGTTTGAGTTCTACATTAGTATCCCGTTTATGATGCAGGATGCTGCATGATGATAAATACAACACATTTCTCTCCAGAATATAAATTTTTAGCATCAAGAAAAGCTGACTCATTGTCAAAGTAGAATAAGATCCTTTTTTGGGTTCATATGTTCAGCTGTTATGGTTAGTTGTGCTGCCCACTAACAACGATAGAGCAGCCAGCAATGGGAACACTTATTACCAAATGTACAGCAAACTTCCTGGTCTCCAGTTATAAAATCGCTGAAAAAACCAAAAACATAAAAATACAAATATTTACATATTATTTTTAGACTAAACAGACTGGTATTGATTGCAATATATTTTTGAGAATGTATAAATGCGTGAGAAAGAGTGTGTGTTGTAATTTGAATGCTGTTGTGTTTAATGCTGGCTTGTGTGTTTGTTTTCGCAGGAAATGGCTTTATTTAAGGAGGTGCGAGCTGTGCAGATGGTTCCTGTGGAGCTTGTGAGGCCCATGCAGAGCAGTGCACCCACCAGACTGGCGCTGAGCAGACTGGAACTGCTGGAGAAGCTTCTGGAACAGCTGGGCACCAAGGACTCTGGCTTCACCCTTGACAACGTCATGCGGGTACTGGCTCAACCTCAACTTTTTCTGAGATGATCTCACTGGGTGTCAACCCAGTGGCCTTCTGCTCAGTCGAGCTTTAAATAAAAAAAATATATAATTTAAGCTACAGATTTAAAGTAGTAGCTTCAAAAAACTGCAGATGGCTGGTTTAGATTTATTAACCACATGATACAGTTATGTAGTCTGAGACCACACACTCTGACTGCCATTAGGTGCCAGCTGTTTGGTGCATGTACAGTTGACATTTGTGGTTTTATTGGCCAAAAATAACACAAATTCAACCTTTCTGTTGGGATCTGAAGGTTAATTTCATTCTCGCAGCTATCATTAGGATTTTTGAGGGCTTCATTAGACCGAAACAAAGTGGCCTTTGTATGACAGAGAGGGTGTAGTCAACTCTACGTAATGTCTGTTACCATTAGTTTTGTAAAAGGGCTGTTCTGACAGCCAGTTATTTATCTATGGCATAGATTATGTAAGTCATTCAAGCACTGTCTCATTCTCTCTCTGCCCCAGCAGCTAGATATTCAAAGCGGTTAAGCTGTTAAAAAATTGCAGTTCCTTAGGGTCTTTCTTTCTTCAGTGTCTTAGTTGTATTAGACAGGTTTTCTCTCTTTTTTTGGTTTAGTTTTTTGGGACCTGTGCAGTTTAAAGTATGTTTGCAATGCAAACTTGTGGCACTACTACAACAGAGACTGAAAAAAATTCACAAGGAACTGCAAAGTGCACAGTGAGGTTTCTGTCTGTGTTACAGTTGGGCTTCTGGCTTTGCTTGTTAGCGGGGAAGGTTTATGTCACCACACCTAGGTGGCCTTCACATGTTTTAGTTAGGTGGGTAATGGTATCATATCATTTATCATGCAATGTTCGAGTTTTTTTGGAGTGTATATTTTTAGATATTGGATTTAATTGTTAATATTCAATTGTGCTTGCTAATTTCCCCATTTTACGCTAACCAAAAATGCTAAACATCTCAAAATAAACATCCACTTTTCATACTATACTCTGATGTGTTTGTATGGCCTAAATTCACTTGTGCAATATATAATGTTTGTTTTCAGTGTTTAGTGCCAAATTAGCTAAATAATGGTGAATTTTAATATTAACCATTTATTGTTATTGGCCATAACAATAAATAATTATCAGCTTATCTGTATCAGCCATAATTTACATATAGTTGGTATTTATGGAATGGATACTAGCTAAGGTTAGTTTTACTATTATCTCATCATTCATACACCCTTGTGTTGTTTAAAACATAACTCATAAACTATTTTTAAATAGATAGTTTTGCAATTATCTTCAATGAATCAGCTCCTAAATGTGCTTTTATATATTTATTGGGTCTTTCTGTTAGTTTGGTCTTTTTCATGAGGTTACATGCAGGGACGGCTGCTCAATGGCTCCTGTCTGCTGGTTTCCTGGGAGATGAGATGGGCTTCAGGGCACAGCAGAGAGGCGATTGGGTTTCCTGTAATTAAAATGAGCGATCCAGAGCCTAGGGGTAGATGAATGGGATCTGTGTGTATGGAGAACGGAGAGAGAAAGTGTGGGACAGATATTTGGAATATAATGTAAACGCTTTAGAATGTAAAAAAAAAAAACGTTAAAACTGCTTTTTAATATTTTTCCGGAAACCATTATTCTTAGCTACTAGGTAAATCTTACTGGCCCCGAAAGCTTTAACAGTAGTGCATCTATTCTAAAATCACTTGATTGTATTTAAATGAATTAATAATGAAATATATTTGTGTGTGTTGTGTTAGTTTCTGGCAGGTGGACTGGAGCACAGTGCTGCCCCGGTGCGGGAACTCTCTGTGAGAGTTGTCCTGGCTATGTACGGTCTTCAAGGAAAAGCAGTTCTGAATTATCTGCCACCTGATGACAACAGCACACGTAAAAATGTCCTCTACAAGAACCTTTTTGACTCACTTGCAAAATTAGATGGAAACACCATCAACACACAGGTAAAACCGGTCTGGAGAGCATCGTTAGCTTAAGCTTCATGATTAAAATGCTTGAAATGTTTGTGTGTGGGCTTTGAGAATGCTGGAATACTGCATTCAGGCTGTCTGTCTCACTGTTTTACTCCAGAAGCCAAAAAAAGGGTCAGAAAAAGAAGATGGTGAGAAAGAAAAAGAGGAAATCAGGAGCTTGCAAGAGCAGCTTGCAGTGCTGAAGGAGATCAGTGTAGGTTGAAGGGTCACAGGTGGCCTAGTCTCTTCTGTTTTATTTTTAATGCTCTCACACAAAATGGTTTTCTTCACACCTGGTATTAACATTTACGTACCTGAAAGTTCTTTAGCTAGATTGCACCTGGACTGAATCACTGTAGAGACCCTTTGGTCATCAAATGTACAAATAGATGAATTCATAAATGCATTAAAGATGTGAATATGTGTTTTAGGAGAAAGGGAAGGACAATACTAGAGTACCTGAGAAAAAAACTGAGAAGGCAACCAAATCAGGTGTGTAAAGTGTCTTTTGTGAAGCATCTCGGTAAAGATCAGTCCTGTATAATTGCAGCAAACACTGCAAATCATGCACAAGCTAGTTTTCAGCTTACCGACTTTTGTTCTTCATGTTTTTGTTTTACGGCTTAACCTGTCACCATATGAAATATCTGATGTGACATTTTTTAACTAAACCTGCCACAGTCACGTATCTTTGTATCTGTTTTTTAAGCTGGATGTCTGGATGTCCTTCTTTGTATTCACTTATGTAACTTCAGTCAAATGATAAAAACTGTGAGAATCACACCATCGCTATTTCTTTATTCTCTCTAAAGCGTGCATTGCTACGCACCTCCTCTAATTAACATCTAATTTGCCAGTACTCGACAAATTTCCCTGCTTGTGCTGCCTACACATCAGTATTAACCTTCAGTTTCGGATTGTTAACTGAGGTATAATATATTTCTCTTGGTTTCAGCAGGTGTTAAGAAGGTAAACCAGTCTGTACCTGCTGATGTGAAAGGCAGCGAACCATCTGTTGCTAACTTCTTAGACAAGTAAGCACTTCTTCTCGTCACTTCTTCATCGATTCTCTCAGCTGAGCAGTTAGTGATTCTACCAGTCAGTGGAATCTCAGTTTGTGGAGAGTTTCTGGTTCAGTGCCACTCTTCAAACTCAAGTTTTTGTATTGTGTAGCTGTTATGAATGCATGAATATAATCTCACCAAGACATCTGGAAAGTGATAGCATAATGTGCAGTTCTAATGGGCTCTCATTTAATCAGTTTCTCTTTGTACAGCTGGGAAAAAATTTTAATAACATGTTGAGTGAGAAATGAAAGATCAAATCAGGTGATGCTGGTGCTGTTTTTTCTAGTCTGTGTATTTTCTGTGGAGAGAGAGATGAATCATTCACTGAGGATGGACTCGATCTTCACTACTGGAAACACTGTCCGATGCTGCAGCGCTGCCTTCAGTGCAGACAGGTACACACACACACACACACACACACACACACACACACACACACACATGCACGCAAGCTGTCATATTTCAAAACATTGGTTACACTACTCGCAATTTGTAAAGTGTGTTAATAATGTAGTATGCTTGTGTGTTTCTTAGGTGGTGGAGATTGCAAGCCTGACAGAGCACTTGCTGACTGAGTGTGAGCAGAGGGCAAATTTTACCCAGTGTCCTCTCTGCTCTGAAGCTCTCACCCGAGATGAGCTAACTGAACATGCTCAAAGCGCTTCTTGCAATCGTGAGTCTCTGTGTGGTTGCACAGTGTTTTTGTTTCATGCTCATCCAGAAAGCACACTCAGTGCTTTACAAATATGATACAAGGGTACAAACTTAACATTTGGCAGGTGAATTGAATTAATGGCAATTTTTTTTTTATTGACTATGATATTCTAGTTTATGTGAAACATACAGATTTTTTCAGTGCTGCTTATGGAGTCATTTGGCACATCAGATACTAATTGTGTCTCTTCTTTGTGTCGCACTCTTATTATACATAAAAATCAGATAAGACAGCCACTCTGTCATCAGATTTGTTCATCCATGTGAAGTGTACAGGTTCACATGACAGTGGCACTAAAAATAACCTTTCACAACTGCAGATTTATTTCCAAGCAGTTTTGTGTTGTTTCTGTAAGTGGTGAATTTTCTAGTATATTTAGTTGTGTTTCCTGCTGATGGATTTATTCTTTTAACCTTTTTATCAGCACCTGCTTCTGGAGAAAACTGTAATCACTGTCCTCTCTGCCATGAAAACTTCGCCTCAGGGGAGGAGGTGAGATCACACACAAACATACCCACAACGTGCCAGTCTAGATCTTCAAACCATTTATTGTCATTAACAACAAAAAAACAAACAAGCCTGGTGTACAAATGCAATCAGCCTCAACAGTAATGACTGAAATGAATTAAAATTATTTCTCCATCAGTATTTTATACAGATGAGCATACATGTCATACAGATGAGCTCATGATAGAGAAGTGTTTTACTCGAGTCATTTACCTCTCAGCTCTGAAATGTCACATTAAGAACTGCCTTCAGCTGATAAACAATGTTTTACGTATTCAGGGTTTGACGTGTCTTCTGTGTCAAATGAAATGTGTCACTTCATAAACTCGTATTGTCCTAATTATAAACCTGTTTTTGTTAGGGTTACACTGTTTCTGAAAAACAGTGTGAGCTTTTGTATTCTACACAATCTAAAGATAAAGAGAATGATGCAGTATGTAAAGAAATTCACCTCTGACTCTGAACAAATTATCTTTAAAGATATCAGTCATCTTTTATTAATTTTAATGGACGCAAATGTTGTCGTCATTGCAGTATGCCAAAATACATAGATAAATATGTAGTCTTTCACTCATAACTCATGATTTCTTTTTATTTATTATTTCTTTTTTGCATTTATTAATTTTCGGTTTTAGTTTTAGTACTTTTAAGTGCTTTTGTAATATAAATAAATATTCAATTAATTTTAATAATAACAACACTGGTTCAGGAAATGCTTTTGTTGTTCTCGACTTGTAAGAGCTCTTTTTCTAGAAAGACATTGTTAGCGATATTATTTCTGAGGTTTAGGAATACAAGAACACTGATGTGAAAATCAAAACTGAAACCAACTCCATAGGTAGAGGTTATTTACATGAGCACCCATGTTGATAAGTGCATGATTCCAGTATTAAAGTGAGTATTATAGTCTCTCTCTCTCTCTCTCTCTCTCTCTCTCTCACACACACACACACACACACACACACATTGCCTGTACAGCAGTGTAACAGTGCATGTCTTTTATGTGCAGGTCTGGAAGTCTCACCTCATGGGAATTGAGGGTTGTAAACAGAACTCACGGAGGAGAGTGGTACAGCAGAGCACTCTCTCACATGCACAAGGTGATTATTCATCTCTTTTAGCCTCAATGAGACCTTTACAACCCCACACTGTCTCCTACAAGTCCCTGCTGCCCCACATTGCCCCATGAAGCTCGTATAGATCACAGCTGCCCCACACAGCCTTCACAACATCCTCCTTTCCGTACAGGAGCACATCTGCCCCACACAACCTCAATTCCACCTCAAAGAGGCCCACAATTCCCCATCCTCCCCACACACACTGCCTCTGAATGAATGAACTGTTGATTATAACATTATATTGAATAACGTGTTTACTTGGGATAAACTATGCAGCATCGCACAATGCATTTCTCATTAACTCCTCAGGTGTTTGTCTGTTTGCATGTCTTGTATTCTTTGCCTTTAGGAAAAACGGTCAGCACAGCCATAGCTAAAACTACAACGGTCATATCCGAGTCCAAGACTCGAGGGCTGGGCAGGGGCAGTCGTATCCCCGCTCCTGCTTCTAGGACCAACAGACACACCAGAATTCCTCCAGGCAAGGCTTCTACCCACAGACTACTACAGGCATAGCACACGGGCTAAATGCTAACTCCAGCAGCTTTGCTGGAACAATCTCATATGAGTGATTCATAGCGAAAAAACACAAAGTTTTCAAATAATGCATTATTGCACTTACTGTTGTACTGATTTATAAATATTACTACAAGGTACAGCATCATTATTCTAAGCACACATTATCATTGACACCTGATATAAAATTTTCCCATAAATGAATGTAAAATATCATGTCAGTGGCTTGTGAATAATAATACTTGAGCAGAAAAACAGGTTTATGAGCAGATGCGCAGTCTGTATTTTGCTCTGTTTATCCTTTCAGGTGGATCACCTGGATTTTTTTGTTATCTATTTGAGAATTTTATTCTTGTATGTTGTTTTGTACTTGTTTGT
Organism: Carassius auratus; assembly: GCF_003368295.1. NCBI lineage: Eukaryota > Metazoa > Chordata > Actinopteri > Cypriniformes > Cyprinidae > Carassius > Carassius auratus. Next base: position 92,195 of record NW_020525031.1, on the reverse strand, counting down.
TTACTGTGTGTGTGTGTGTGGAGTATGTGAATATTTAGTGATCGTAGCATTTTGATATTTAAAAGTTTTTAAAGCATCATTAGCACCATAGCCAAAAGTGAAAAGTAGCCTTTGAAAAGTAAACAATTCTGTCAAAAGATTTAAACTTCAGACAGATTCTCATTGTGTCTGATTCAGATAATGCACTTCAATTACCTGCAGCACTCGCTTTTCAACATTTAGGTACCAAACTAACAAAAAAGGAAGGCAAAGGCTAATTAAAGCCACAGAACTGCCTTGGTGCTTCTCAAAGAATCAGGACATGGAACAAAAATGTTGCCAATAAATGAAGGCACTGCTGGGAGAATAAAGAGCCATAAGGGATGATGATGATGCTATTAAGACTCTTATTTCATATGTTTGGTCTTTGCATTTATTTCAGTATTATAGAAACTTTTGCCTCTGTTTGTTGGCACCTAAACGTTTTTTGTCTAGTGTGTGACGTGTGAAATCACAGGGTATGATCTGCATCAAACTACAGTATGCTGTGTAATAAAAGTAATGATTTAGTCCAGACATATTTATAAAATCATTGAGTCCGAAGATATGAAACATTATGATAGACAGTCTGAGTGGAATATGCTGATCCTGTGCCTGAAAATGCTTTTTAAATTATTAAAGTCAGTTTCCCTATTGTGCGAGCCAGGGAGTGCATTTTTAAAGATACAACCCCAATAGGCTTTAACAGTATGTTAAACCAGAATAAAACAAACCAGTTTAAAACTGATTGTGATCTCAGCAGAGGCGTTTCTTTTTAAGAATGTCTTCTGGAGTCATGGTTGACATTTATGCATTGTCTGTAGTTCTTTACAGCTCACTGTGGAGACATCCATTATGTAACTGACATAAATCAACCCTCGCAGACATGATTCACTCATGTGGCTTTACAAAGATGTCTAATATATAAATATATCAGTTATTTATTAAATAAGTCAACCTAATCAATTATTTCAAAGTGGAGAGAGTGCTGTAAAAACACTCAGTTGTTTTCTCAGATGACTGACACATACCCAAATAGTATTCATTTTTCAGTCAGAGTTGTATATTTTTTTTACTGGTAATATATAGAGCATCATAGATTGTTTTTGTGGAGTAGAGCTTTTTTGTGTTTGCTTTAATTTGGATTTATTTTAGTTACAGTAGCAAAATTAAGAAGCACAGTAGAGTTTTTGTCTATCATGGTAATCTTGATGAGGTACCTGAAAATGCTGCACTAATGTGTATTGTCGGTTCTCAAGGACATGATTGACAGCTTAATTTGGGAAAACTAAATTAATTTAACTGCCACTTACAGACTAATTGATATGTGCAGTCTTGGTCTGGCTGCTTTCATGTTCACAGGCGTACAGTTCACAGCTTTAATGTTGTCTGTACAAGCTTGTTTGCAATTGCAATGAGAACATTTAAGACTTTGCAAAACAAGAGTTTGAAGATTTATACTAACTGTAATTTGAAGTGTTTCACCACACATTAATTACATGCCCCTATATCAGTGGAAGCTACAATCTGTTTCTAGCTTTATTTGATTTAAATAAATGTATTTGAATAAAAATGTCACATGCTTGTTTTTTTATCCGTAAAAATACTCCATATATTTAGCTTTGTAAAGGTTATTTGATTGTAACGTGAAAAACAGCTTATCTGACAAATGTTTGCTTGATGATGTTGAGTTTGTTATGCAATGTTATTGCATCATTCATGGAAATGATGCAAATCAATGTAATTTACTCATCCTTATGTCATTTCAAACTTGTATGACTTGCTTTCTTCTGCACTTTTCTTTCTGGTGCAGAATTGCTAGAATATCTGGAATATTATTTTTACACAATAGGTTAATCATACATTTATGGTGCTTTAAAGCTACAATCTCCATTCTCCTAAGAGTCATTAGGAAATTTATTCTAGTGAATTCCTTGTAGTATTAAGTGCATCATAATTGGCATAAAAGTAAGTTTTATATGTATTTTCCTATTAGATTAGCTTTTTTTTTCTTTTTGTTCAGAAGTCAAATTACAAATGTGTTATTCTAAACACCTTAAATTCTAAACATCGTGTGAATTATTCCCTTTTTCAGTTTATTAATTTCATCATGTGTTACATATCTGTGTCTTACCTTTTACATTAGCCTATTGCAATTTTTTCGTGATTGTAGTCAGAAAATATTCCGCTATTTGGGCATGTTGTGAGAGAGGTCCACCTTAATCTGCAAAATATATCTTTTCCCATTTATTTATTCATTTTTCAGTGGGTTTCACATTTTTTGGCAAGTCTTTAAGGTATGTGTTTAAAATATAGCCCTAATGCCTCACTGGAGGAATCATTGCACCAGCTCGCCCCGGGCAGGCTTATATAATAGACAAAATGGATCGATTTGGGATGCATTTGTCCCCTGCATTATAAGACTATAACTGAAAGACTTGTGATTTATTAGCCTTCATATGGCAGTTGATAAATCAGCCTTCCTTACAAAAAACAAAAGGATGATGGAAATTACAAAAACAATTCATTTGAAAATATATCTTCCCAGTGTCTTTATCGATACGCATCGTTTCATATAACGACTTGTCTGGCGCAGTTCAAGTCCTCGTTTTGAACAAGCGTCCACATTTGCAGCAGCTCCCGCGGAAAGAGTTTGTGGACCACGATGAGGTTGCGAAAGAAGCACGGCTCCCGGTTCAGACGAGTCACTTTACGCTTAATGATCCCAAATGTCCTGAAGGCCAGGTGCAGTTCGGGGACGATCTTCAGCCTCTGAAGACACATGCCCAAAAACACATCGTCAATGGGGTAAAGCTCCACGCTCTCAGAAACCGCGAAGAGCCTGCGGGCCACCTGAGAGGACATGAGAAATCCTCCCCCACCCAAATAAGGTGGATAGCGTTTATCATACAACTCTTTGGGAATGAAATATTTACTCTGGCGGTTTCTGATCGGTTTGGCTCCTAAAATCGTGTCTCCTACAATGAGGTTTTCCACTTTGTTCTCCTCCACCCGAAAGCCAATTAGTTCCACTAAGTTCTTGGTATGGACAAAAACGTCATCGTCCCCTTTGAAGACGAAGGGAACTCCACTGCAGTAGATGTTGAACCATCTCAGAAAGTTCACCTCCTTCAAGGTAAGGTTGAAGAAAGTGTCCAAAAAGTCCCACTGTAAGATGTCCCCGTAGGTTCGGTCTTCATATTGGACCAGGGCTTGTAAATTTCGTGTGTCTTTGCCAGTGGCTGGAGTGCCTAAAAGAAATAGTGTTTTGATTTTCAAGCCCTGGATTTCTTGCTCTTTTCCCCACGTCTGCCGCACGGCTTCCCGCCGGTCATGTTCTTCAATAACCGATTTGACCACGAGCAGAACATCCACGTCACCGCTACACTTCTCCGGGTGATTCAGCAACATTGGGAAGTATCTGCAATGTCTGTGCAGGACAAATTCGTGGAACCTCGGGTTCAAGCGACGAAACCAGGCTTCGGTCTTCATCGTGGAATTTTCATGGCATTCTATACTATTCACGTCCCATTTTTTTGGAATTGGTTTCCCCACCGGCGCCAAGCCATTCACGCGTGATTGAGATGAAATTTCAACGGCCTTTATGCTTTTACATGTGGGGCCACACCATTTGCGTTTCACGTCGACTTTGGTATCTTTAAAATTCGTGTCCACCCTTATTAACTTATTAAGCATCAGTATAGTGGCAAAAACCAAAGTCAGGCTGACCGCGGTTCTTAGATTCTTTTTCTTTCGAAAGAAGAGTTCCATTGTGCACGCGCTCCTTAGATAGTAGTAGCGGATTTGTCATGAAAAGTCAGCCGGGTCCGCTCCAATTAATTTTCCAAGTGTTATGAAAACATAAAAAAGAGCGAATAGTCCATAAACAAACATTGTGATAAAGCTGAAAATCCGTCTTCTTCACCTTTTTCCTGGCAGACGAAGTTTAAGTCCGTTGTCCCGTCATATATTGTTGCAACAGGTTCTTCTCCCTTCAAGTTCCGTCGCTGAACTGCTGAAAATAGGAGGCAGTCATCCTGTAAAACAAGCGGTCGCCTGCCCTCCTCCACCTTCACGGCACCTACCTGCTACAGGCTCTCTGATTACACACGACAGCTGTGCAAGCCTAATAAATGGGGGTCCCCAAGAAAAGTCTGAATGAGAACTACTTAGTGTACTTTCACTGTATGTAAATATTGGAGTTCAGTAAACCTCTCGTCTTTTTAGAGGTTTGTAGCCCACTTTTCACGGCCCTTCCACAAGCACACTCAAGAGGATGCCAGAAGACGTCAAGGAGCTGATTAGCACTTAACTCATAATTTTAGTATGTAGCGCCCCCGTGTGGTTCATAGTGGTAGCGTCCCTCAATGATTGTCAGCATTCGCAGTATTGAAGCGGTTCTCAAACCTGTCCTGGAGTACCCCCCCTCAGCCCTGCACATTTTCTTTATCTCTCATCTATTCCACATGATTCAACTCATCAGTTCTTTAGTGGAGACCGCAAGACCTGAAGCTGGTGTGTCAGATATTAGGGAGACATACAAAATGTGCAGTATTGGGGGCACTTCCTGTTAAGGGTTGAGAACCAAACTGCAGTATTGCATATCATAGATATAGATTGTCCTACCAAATGTAAGCATATTTTATTGATAATATTAGTCATTAACATCATTAACAAGTTTCCGCACTATACAAAGTACTTGTATGTTTTAAGAGCATATTTTTTCTATTAAAAGTCATACACTTTAATGTTTAATCTGTGAACAAAAATGATTCTACTTTAATCAGCCCCATCCAGCTTTACTGATGGTCTGCCTAGCTGGTTATGTGGTCCTACTCTCTGGTAGGACAACTGAGTTCCATTTGGATTCTAAACATGAATGACTAGTTTGCTCCTGAGAACACAATCATCATTTTCTAGCAGGGGTTCCACATGATAGCTTATTAATGCTGTTAAAGCCTGTTAACATTCTCCTTTGCCAGTGGACTTTCCATGATGTGAGAAGTTAAACGTTGAAGCTTGATTACAATGCCCACTGCTAGCAAATGATATAATGTTCAGAATGACAAACCCCCTTGTTTTTTTCTTTTTCTTTTCCTTCTTATTTGTTTTTGAGTAAACTGAGCGCATTAATAATTTTACGGATATCATCATCAGTAGAGGCTGGACCCAGTACAACATCATATTCACGTCACAACACAGTATATGACTCATTCGACATATTTCTACGATGAATAACTTGCAATTTCATGTAATTTAATCGAGTATACCACTGGTAATAACGGTTATGAAACGGACTAGTAGGCTACTAATTACTGGTATCAGTCACCGCCTCAGAAAAGCCTGGTAAAGTTCTCAACTCCCATCTCGTGATTGTGTGTGGCGCATAATATTGGATATGGGCGGGACTTCAGCGGTCACTGGAGATAAACACTGGCAGGACTCCACACTCAGTTTTCGACGCCGAAACTTCCAATGAGGGCGAAGCAGGTAAGATAACTAGATTCTGAGCTTTTACTTTTGACAAGTCGTCGTTTATTTCTGCTAGCTTGAACATGCACGATCAGTTTCGAGTTTACGCAGACTATATTGGACGATTTACAAAGCATTCACTGTGAAATATAGTTTATAACGATTTTCCTCGTTTCACGAAATTGAAATTTCACTCGGTAGTTTGTGACGGAGAAACGTATGTATTATTTATCATACAGTGTTCCTAATAAGGATTAGTGTTTTCTTGTTTCAGATTGTCGTTGGGAGCCACAGACTGCGAGTGCGCGGCACTGTCTCTTTAAACACGCCTGGTGTAAAAAGTTCAGTCAAGGTCAGTGTCGGTGTCTACTCATCTATCTCCTCCCCGCAGTTTCCTTTACTGTAGTCTGTCGGCTACAGTAACAACGTTTCTCACGATGTATCAGCCACGTCTAAAACTGCGCTGATATTTTGTTTACATTTTATTACTGGTCTTGTATCCGCAGAAGGCTGTGCGGAGGAGTGTTCTGCGCAGTTTGGTGCAGAGATCGGCGTCTGATCTCGCGAGCGCAGCGCAGCAGATGGCTGGCGACGGCGGGGAGGCCAAACGTCGTCCAAAGAGACCGTTTCGCGGCGGAGTAGAGAAATCTGGCGCGACCATGAATGAAAACGTCAAAATTCAGTCCGATAAAAAGACTTCGGGTGAACGGCGCGGTAAGGAAAACTCTGCCGCCAAGTGTACTGCTTTGACAGGCGGCTATGCAGAGGCAAAGATGGACCAGACCGTCATTCACAGTCCCCAAACGCGAGAGGACCCGAGCATTTTCTTCGACGAGGACAGCAATCACATTTTCCCAGTAGAGCAGTTCTTTGGGAACATAGATGTTGTTCAGGTAAGTAAGCTAAACCTATTCAGAACACGTTGTGAGTGGGGGTTAGGTCTTCAGTTGGTTGGCACTGGTCACGTGACCTGCCACCATCCATTGGCGGGTCATCTGGCCTGTTTGAAAACCGAATACGTTACGTGGAAGTCATTTGGTTTCTCATTTTCATTTTGATACAAATGGCCGTGGTCCCGGCTGTTGGGTTACTCCTGCAGCCAGTCCCTATTAGCTCCAAATTTAATGCGTTCCATGTCACTCCATAAAACGTGAAATGATCTAAAAAAAAGTAAGTCATATGAACCGATGTACAAAAAAGAAAGAAAAAAGGCAGCCACGTGACCTGCCAGCCTTCACATGGCAGGTCAAGTGATTGAACCCTGATGTGTTATGATCGGGTATTAGAGCAGAAATGCAGCAAAATAGCGCTGTTTTGAATTTAATTCAGAGCTAACATGTTCGACCAGCATTTTTATCTGACTTTTAAGATTAAACAAAAGCGATGTTTTGCATCTATAATTTTAATTTCAAACGGTGTTGATTTCATGTTACAATTGTTAAAAGGTAAGTATCCATCTATATGGGGGGGGGTGTGTACAATAATGGTAATAAAAAGGAAAAGTATATAAAATTGTAGATGTCAAAGTAGTTGCATAATTAAAAATAAGAAATGTTAATTTATTATCGTTTAATATCAGTTGACGGGCCATGCAGTATATGAACTTTCATGGCTCTTTGTCCCAATAACATAACCCTGATCTAAGTTGAGCTTTGCAGATGAATAACAGGCAGCCAGATGGCTTTGTTTGCACACAGTAATCCTAAAAATATTGAGGTTAATACAAGACCATGTAGGATTATTGGAGTGAAGGTCTGTTAATGCTCAGTGGGGTGTCAGAATGCAGCAGGTGTCCAGCTGATTTCATGATGCATGCGCTCAACAGACTGCCACTAATGCAATTTTAATGTCTTTGTGTGACTTTCTTTTAAAACATTATGACCTGATTTGTTGTAGGATTACCCACGCAGAACCCCAGGAAGCGAGAGAATGAGTCGGAGAAAGTACAGGAGCATGCATTACTATGCCAAAGAGGACAGTGAAGACGAGCAGCTATGAGGACACCATTCCTTTCAGACTCACTCAAACTGTATTCCATTGAAAGGGAAGGAGTTTTATGCTGGTAAAATGGATTTGATCGTTTTAAAGCAAGCTATTTTATTCCAAGAGCCTTCTTAATGTTTGAACTACACTGAGATGCACTGTTGATTTATCAGTAATGTGGTAATTTTTTTGTCTTCTGCGAATTGAACAACGGCAAAACTTTGGAATGTACAGTAAGAGGGGTTTGTGCTAGACTTCAGGCTAAAACCATCATGTGATTGGGCTTTCTGCTTAAGGAAAGCTAAAAAAAAAATTTTTTTAGAACTTTTTCTGTACACTGGGTTTACTGCCACTTGTCCTTACTAATCAATCGAAATCAGCAAATATTGTTTTATCAGTCAAGTGCCTCAAATTTACTGTTCAGACTTTGAAAGAAATTTAAACATTAGCTTGGACATTCAGATTCTGGCAATTTTAAACCACCTCTGTAGAGAAGTTTTGGAAAAAAAAAAAAAAAAAAACTTCAGATTTGGTGCTGTATAATTGGAAATGAAAGCATGTAGCTGTTTTGACCTTTTATGTTCTTTGATAGACTTATGATGTAAAGGTTGTTTTTTATTATAAAGGTTAGGATCTCAAATTAAGAGGGTATTATTGTAAGATTTTAAAACCAATTTCAAACCGTATTATGCATGTGGCTTCACCAAGAATTTGATTTGTCTGTACATGACTTTTTTTTTTTTTTTTATCTTATTTGACAGGATTTGCACTTATTTGACAGGATTTGCACTAATTTCACAAGTGGCTAAAAGATGTAGCATTTTAAAATGTTTCTTTGCTACTATGTACAAATTGTATAAGGTAAAAGTGTGATTTTGAAGGTTATATTTTTCTATTGAAGTGATAAACTAAGTGTTGATTTAGTTTTGCTACCAAATGCTTTGCATGTACATGACAAAATTATTTAATATCAAATCTTCTGTGAATCATCAAATGAAAGTTAAAATACTCCGTCCAGAGAAAATAAAGCTCATTAACAGTGTTGGAAAATGACATGTTGATGACACCGAAGCCTCGAGTATATTTTGTACAATAAGCAAGGCTATTGTTTGTTGAAAGTACTACAAACATTAACTGTACAGGATATCCTGTTCCCACAAATGTTTTATGATAAAATGGTTTTCAAAGACATTTAGGTCTTTAAATAAACCAGTAAAAATTGAAATAAAAAATATTAAATCGGTCACTGTTTTAAAACCCCATAAAAATGTTTTTCACATAATTAACCAAATGTTTAGGTACAAAATTTGGTGTATAACAAACTAAAAGTTACCATTAAAAAGGTATATACCTAAAACACTATAACCCCATAATAAAATAAAAGGGCCCTGAGCATCTCTGAACTTGCATCAGTACTTCTGATTCACCAAAATTGAAACGGTCACGTGATAAGCTGCATAATTCATAAGAGGATTATTTCATTTCACAGTCCTGATGCGTTTGTACATTTTTTTGGGGAGTCGCAGCTGAGCTCATGGGCTCCTTTCTTATGGCAGACGATGTGAACCAGCTTGAGTTTCTCCTTTGTGAACAACAGTTTGTAGAAATAATCCACATTTATATCGCCGCTCTTATTGCCCTTCAGTGCCTCAGCAAGTGTGGGGATGATGGTCCTCTTCTTTTCTATCCTAAAAAACATTTCATTTTCTTAAGGTCATTCCTTATCAGAGGTGTTAAATGCTGATATTTAGACATTAAAATGTACATCAAGATTTAAGTGCACTTAAATGTTTACAAAATAATAATTTACACTTAAGCCTTACTACTCAAAGGTGGTCCAGATTCCAGGTGCTGAAGAGAATTCTGCTCTCACGGTTCCCATATGGGTTTATTGAGTGAAGAAATGTACAGTTGGTCTCATCAAAGACTTCCCTGTTAGCACAAAAGTCTTTTATAGTCTTATATGAATAAAAATAACTATAGCACTGTGACAAAGCAGTTAATGAGAGATATTTTAAATTTGTATGTTTCATTATTTTACTTCAAAGAAAAATGACAATAGACTGAAATAATGAGACTCATCAGAAATGACTAAATGACAGCACCTGGCAGGAGAAACCAGCCCTCTTCAGTGCAGAGCCTGTGGACGTCCCTCTCCGATCTGTCAAAATAGGTGCCATTATACCGTGCAGCCTTCAGTTTCTCTGCCAGGATCTCCACCACCTTTCTATATTCACTTTTTGTCTTGGCATTTGGAATAGACTGTATATATCCATCAACCTACAGACAGCGAACAATATATCTTCAGAATAACGACAGGTCTCCTGTGTTGCATGAAATGAATGATGAACTCCACTAAACTTAATAAACATCTTCAATATTTCAAAAACTAACATCTAAAGTAGAACTGAGTGCTGTTTGTCACACCTCTTTCAAATATCCTGGGATTCTGCTCTCACAGTTATACTTCATGTAAGCACACTTGGTTTTAAACCAGCATCAATACCTGACATACAGACATTTTAATTTTATTTTGTGTAAATGTATTGTTGCCTCAGAATAATCAATTACAGTATACATACAGTAAATGTCTGCATATCATGTTCTTTGCCCTCATTACCTTCAAACCAGTCTTTGTCATCTTTGTTCTCCACCTCTGATTTGTCCCTCAGCTTCCTCAGAAGGTCTCCCAGTATTCTGCGCCGCTTGGGTAAATGTTCATCTGCCAGAAGATCCTTCGCTGCACTCATCAGAGAGTCTGCGTCTCTGTCCAAACCCAGGACCTGATTTATCTCATGAACTGTAGAAATTGAAAAGCCAAAGCAATCTGATTAGTTTCATTATTTATAACTGATCACAATATTATTGTTTATTACATTCAGGCAGTGTTTTCCAGTTTCGGATTAACTGTCAGTCAATGAATTCACTTACGTCCACTCCAGCTCTGCCTCTGTCCCTCCGGCAGTAGAACAAGTTCCGTGTTATCAGGAAGATTTTTAAAATACTCTTCGGTAACTATTGTCCCGTCCTCATATAAACAGACCTGACCTCCGGAGCTGGATACCTGTGGATAAAATGTGAATTATGAACGTCTGAAAGCAGCTGCATCCAAACGCCTTGCACAGAAAAGCAACTTTCTCCATACTACTACTAATAATAAAAACACATGAAAATGCATTTTATTATCTTCAGTAAATTACATGATTTTTTAAGCAGCTCCTTCAGAGTAACAGCTGCAATTCCGTATTTTTTGGCCTGGTTAGCACTTCTGATCTTAAACAGCTTGGGTTTTGTCATTTTGTGCATATTATGTTTCACTTCCACCGTGTGCACGAGCGTTCAAAACAAGGACAAGACGCGCGTTGCCACCTCGTGGATGAAAATGAAAATAACACGGTTATGTACTAAAACAAAGAATACAATAAAAAATAGAAAGCATAATAGTAATATGTTTTAATTATTTCATAACGATAATGTAATAGAGTGGTTTATTTTGTATTCCAAAACCCCGAGAATCAGCATTTTGGCTTCCTCAGGCATCTCGCTTCGGTGTTCAAGATGGTTTTCAGTAACAACAACTTTTACATGCTACGTGCGAATCTGTTAACCTTTGTTATTAACTTTCTTATTCTTATATCTTTTAATTATTATGATTAGGATTATTTTTAAATTGCAAAGCAGTGCGAGTGAGAGCTTAGATTCACCACCGAGCCACACGGTGGCGCTATAAAGCAGCCCTGCAATTTTTTCCTGCAGAAAAGCGACAAAACTCTTCTCTTTAATTCACCCTGGCAACGGCTGGTCTGTCAGACGCTATGGCAACCACTACAGAGAGAACCCCTTCCTGACAAACTAACTGAGCCGCATTTTTATTACGTGATTATGAAAATAACAGTGCGTAGAGCGTGTCAAAAATGTGAGTTATTTATTCTGTAAAAATAAGTCTAACTTAGTTAACTTACATGCGACGGAACGTTAGTAGGAGAAAAGAAAGAATCAAACTGCTATTGACTAAGTTACAGAGACTGAAATGAATGAGCAGCCTACAAAAAGAGTATCTGCGTGATTTAGTGTCTTATTTTGTCAATATTCCGTATTTGATTTTAATTAAGTAACACGCGCTTCACTTCGCCTGCGGGAATGATTTAACAACCTGGAAAGCTTTTAGACGTTTTCAGGGATGTTTGCCAGGGAACATTAACGCTCACTGACCGACCGCCTTTAAGATTGATAGTAGCGAAGAAAGCTCGCGCACGACTGACTGGAAGAACGCTATCTTGAGAAAGCGCGTGATCCCGCTTCACAGTCAAACAGCCAGAAAAGCTTCAGGATCTTCTCAAGGTCTGCAGCTGCTCTTCAAACAGATCGACGGACTTCACATAAAACAGGTGTATGTTTAATTCAGATTCATGATATGTAAACATTTCAACGTATTGTTAGATCATGTCACTAGTCATGATTTCAATGTTTTTTATTTTTTTATTTTTTTTTACATTTTACATCTATCTATCCAAACACCCACCCACCCATCCATTGAACACAATATAATATAAATATAATAACATATAATATGTTTTTATAATGGAATTCTAGAATCTAAAATAAATATTTCATAGTATTAAATATGACACACTTAATTATATTATTTAACAACAAATAATATATATATATATATATATATATATATATATATATATATATATATATATATATATATATATATATAAATATTAACATAATTTAGTATATAGTAAGTATACATTATGAAATTCTAAACTAAAAATATGTATTAGTCTTAAATTATATATACACATATTAATATGTATTAATTATCAATAAATAATATGTCTTATTTATATTACATAAAGTTATAAATGATCAGTATATAAGTTCATATAATATATTTGTTATAAGTAATATATATATATATTAGCAATGTTATTTTAGTATTATTGATATACTATCATATTTTTGTTATTATTGTGACTTTGATTTTTATATTTTCGGTTTATATTTTCGGTTGTTATGTTAAATGTTTTTTAGTTACTTTGTCATTATTTTTTTGTGTCCTTATTATAAGTATTTCGTTTTCATTAAGTTGATTAAGTTAAGTTATTTCAGTATTTCAAAGAAATGTGGCATTTGAAACTATCTGAAATCATTTTTTTTAATGCTTTTTATGTTTTTAATGTTTATTTTATTTAGTTTTTTTATGGTTTTAGTTTTAATTAATTTTAATAACCCTGTTTGTTAGTTCCTGAATAAGTCATTGTTTTTGAAGGAAGAGTTTGAGGGAAGGACTCACTCACTGATGACAGTCACTTGTCGCCACCTACTGGTGTATTTATGTACCTTGCAGAAACATTCATCGAAAAAATATCTTCCCCACTGAATAAAATCTGTTTAACTCAGCCGTATTTCAGTGTTTATTTTTGGTTGCACTTACAAATAAACCCATTCTTTCCAGTATGTCATTTAAACAAAATAGATGATAGACGTGTTTTTGCCCTCTCTCAGTAATGACCATAAAGACCCATCTGAGGCTGTGCATTTACTGTATAGCTACCCAGAAGACCACACACACACACACACACACACACACACACACACACACACACACACACACACACACACACACACACACACACTTTGGCATGCATGGCACCACAGTAATTTACTTAAATCTCCCATTATGGGCTCTTAGATCCACCAAGGGGAAATAAAAGTTCTTGAAAATGTCCACTCTGAGTCACAGACCGTGGAGACCGCGGTTAATGTCTGCAGAACGCTTCATTTCCAGCTACTCGCTGTGCCTTTGTGTTTTATTACATGTTCTCCCCCTACAGCTGTGAGGCTTTGCATATCGTATTGAAAATTGTCTTCCTGTTATCCATTTGCTTTTTGTTGTCTAATTGTCGGTTCAATGCCCTGTTTTTGCCACAGCTGGCCATGGCAAGCAATTAAGAGAATGTACACACCATGAAACTGTATTTTGCATTGTTTTTATTAAAGGGGTTACATTTCGGGTACCAACGCTGTTTGATGCATAAATTGTAAAGATTTTTCCAGTCATTTGTGATTACTGGATAAGCTTTTTAAAAATCATTTTGATTCTAACAGATTTTGTGACTGGTTCATTGAAAAAATCTGGCTCAAGAGAATTTGCTAACAAACCAAACATTTCTGTGGTTAGAAAGAAAGTTTTGCTCTGCACAACAGTTTTATGCACAATATAAAATATTAAATGCAATATTTAGAGCATAAAAAAACGTATTCATTATAGAGACATTTTATTCAGTAACTGTAAAGTTAATCCATTATGAAACTATTTTCTATCCATCAAAGAATTTTAAAACGTTTCTTAAAAAAATAGGGAAAAAAGATCTTAACAACCCAAAACTTTTGAACGGGTATCTGTATGTATGGCAGAATGCCCTTCAGGGGAGCAAAAAAAAAAAAGTGTCGTGACCAGCGTTTCATTTGTAGACTATATAAATATCTTTTGTTCCAAATCTCTTGTATCAGCACGGCACAGAATTCTTATAATTAGGCTTGAACCATTTATTATCTTGTAGTCCTCATAAAGACATCTACCACAAGCGAGTTACTTGATTGTTTCCTTCCCAAATCCAGATGTTACTTGCATTCTGTGCTTGAGAAGAGTTCATTTTTGATCTTGCTTGCTTGTACCCCATTGTTATTCACTAATGAGCCTGGCTAATTCATTGTCTGCTGTCTAACACAGAGTGAGAGAGGTTCTGTTTATGTGATGTGCAAGTTTCAACCATTGTCAGAGCTGAAGCCGAATAAAACCTCTGCTCTTCTGTGAAACCCCAGGAGCAGCAGCAGAATCAGCACAGAAGAGGGACTGTGAGATCTCATGAGGTCTGTCAGACATGATGGATTTGTTTTAATATACGCCTCAGAGAAAGACTCCAAATAGTGGTAGTGATTATATGACGACAGAATTAAAGCAGGACTCTCCTCTGGTCCGACTGTATAGAGGGGTGTTATGACAAAACCAATGTTTTGTGTGGAGACACAGGAATCAATAGATCTCAGCGACCTTCATTTTGAGGGGTAAAGATTTGAAGCCTGTGTTGATTTAGGTGAAAAGGAAGCCGATTGTTGGATTAAGTTATTGGGAATTTTCAATTACGAATCGCTATCAGCAATACAGTATGAGATTATGCTTAGTTTCTTAAAGAAGGCCTAAAGGCCTAAAATTTTTTTTGCGCACCTAATCAGATGTTTTCTTTTGCAAAGGATGTTGGAGTGTCACACCAGGCCTCTGTTTGTAAAGGTCCAACCTCTTGTGATTATACCTAAAGTCCACAGGTTGTATCTGGGTAACATGGGTTATTCCATGTTCCAGCTCTTCGGCCTGTAGAGGGCAGTGCTGTCACACAGTTAAGTGGAAGTGTTATTGGCTTGTGGTTCAGAAGAGTCCATCATCTCCCCTTGTGTGATGTTAAACTGTCTCTCCTCACTGGCTGTATGTCGGTAAAGTGCAAAACAGCAGTGTCAGTGGGCAGCTGGGCAAACTATATAGTCATAGATTTATTGGTAAATATCACAAAGAAATGTTCAGGTCATATGTCTTTCCTAATTCAAAAGGAAAACAAATAAGAAATTATATTTTGCAAGAAAAAAATGAAGGCTGTTATTAGGACCATTAAGTTTTTGTGCCTTGTAATATCATTTTCAGGACAATTAAACATATTTATGCCCCCAAATTCTTATTACTGAAATGCAGTAAATAAATAACTAAATGAATAAATAATTAAATCATGTAATTCTCATTACTGGAATATGAAAAACATTGCATGCTTATTTGTGCATACAGTTGTTATTATTTGTTTTTATTTATTCTTATTTATTTATTTATTTATTAAGTTGAATTCAGCTTGCTTTTTCCCCATTTAAGATTTTTAGACTTGTTTATTGTCAGGACAGTTAAGCTAATTTTATCCTTAAATTCTTGATTCTGAAATACAGTAAATAAATAACTAAACGAATAAATAATTAAATAACGTAACTGTCATTACTGGAATAGGATCCTGTTCTAATTACTTTTGTGGACTAAATAATAATAATAAAAAATATGTTAATGCATGACGCATAAATATTTTTATTTATTTTTATTTTTTCATTTTCTTTTTCTTTTGTTTCTTTTGTTTTTGTTATTTTTTTATTAACTTTTTTTGTATTATTCTAAAATTTTTGTTAGCTTTGTGAGAAAATGCCTCTAGACTGGGTCACTTAAACACCAAAACATAATTTAAACAAAGCTGAAGGCCAATTTGCACCGGGGTGGTTTCTTCATTAGGGTGACAGGACGTCACAGAGTTATTTTTGCTTTCGTCATCATACGCAATCTTAATTTGTGCAGTGATCAGGGGGAACAAACATACCTCTATTAATGAGAAATATGAAGTGAGGACTAGTCTGTTTGCGCTGAATAAATCTAACCAGTATCTCACCAGTAAAGTTTTAATGGATGATGATTGTAAGGGAGATAAAGATAATTACTGTGACATACAGCAATCGTAAACTTTTTTAATTTGTGTTTTGCGATGTTTAATAATTATGAATGGATCTGTAAATATATACATAAAGTCAGGTTAAGGCAACTGTTTAGTGCTCTGTTATTGGCATCACTGTGTGGTTCTGTTTGATATTGCAGCTTGAGGTAAGGAAATTCTCTAAACAAATGTAAAATGTATATTTTTCCTCAGTTTTTGCTGTTGCACCGTATACATAAATTATAAATTATAAAAATGGAAAAATAATAAAATTTTTGTTGAAAAAAGCTTTCAGAAAATATAGTTTTGTGGAATCATCCCCAATCCGAAACTTGGTAAAAATATTTTTATTTAAAATGTTTCAAATCTTAATATTACTCTTTTTGTTATACTGGGATAGATCATACCAGGATATATGCTAAAATTCTTGGATGTACTGATTTACAATTAATTGATCTTACGGCTCGGTGACGTATCTGTTCAACCAATTAGTCCAACATTTTATGGCATGTGTCACAGAGAGCATTACTGTAACTCCCTCTTCGGGCCATCAGAGGGCTCCATCAACTGAGTTTTGATAATTTTCCTGCACTTCATTTCCCATAAGCCCTGTACCTGGCACTGATCATCTCTGACACCTGAACCTCATTTACTCAGCTATTTATAGCAGGCCCACGGTCAGGCTCTTTGCGAAGTCTTATTTTGGCTTGGTGAACATTTCTGACTGTTTGTTTCTTGTATTTTTGGACAATTTTCAAAACTATTGTTATTACCCTGCCTGCCTTTGTTACCAATCTTTTGCTGCCTGCCCCTTGTACTGTTTATATCGTATTGGATTATCGTTGTTGTTTAATTGTCGCCTGCCCTGACCTCACGCCTGGTAGCTGTTTATGATTCTGTCCATCCTGCTCTACTGCCTTACCTGTGCATTGACCACTGCTCATACGACCACGTTTTCAAATAAAGCTGTAAATGGATCCCAGTCATTGTGATGAATCATTACTCTTTGCAACTCCACTCTATAGAGACCTATTAGCTCTTATTAGTGCTGATTTAGTTTGCCATGCCCATATTTTGGACTTTAAATTAGAATTCCTTTATGGATAGCCAAGAGTTCATTAAATGCTGTAATTAATTGAGAGAGAACAGTGATTTTAAATGCTGTGTGATGTAGAGCCCTGGCCTTCTGGGATGTCCAATCATTCCTCTGGGTTGGTCTGGTTTTCATAGCATTCAATAGCCTAGACCGTAAGGTCCAAGGATCTCCCTCTTCCAGTGTGATTCATGTTCTCTGGCTCTGAGAGCCTCACGGATGTTTCAATACCCCTTTTAACTCTTCCACCTGTTCTGACACAAGCCTAGAGATTCATTTCAATTATATATGTGGCTCACCAGCCATGCAGGAAATGATCAATATTTCAGTTCACGGAGAAGCAAACATCCCTGAGAGCAGCCGGTCCTTAAAGGCCCTCACACCCTTAAGAAGAACAGGGCAGTTTTGGATGGAGATGGATTTTGATTTGAATTGTTAGGATTATTATTATTATTTGACATTTTATGCATGTTTTAGTTGCATTTATTTGATCAAAAATACATTATTACTGATTACTCTGATGTTTTGCTGATCATTGTAGTTTGCGGAGCATCTCTAGCGCAGTTTGTCGTTTACAGAGCAAACAGATCTGTAAATGCGTTCATCCAGAGTGAGTAAAAGGGCTGGTAAAATCATTCTGGACCCCTCATGCCCATGCCATTTCCATTTTGAACTGTTGCCATCTGGTCGGCGCTAAAGAGCACCAGAATGGCCAGGCATTAGAATAGTTTCTTCCCTCAGGCAATCCATCTCATCTTGGCTATAAATTAACTTGGTTATAAATGTGTAATGCACAACACTACTTATACATTTATTTATTCAACACATATGTCTCTTTTTACATTTCCTTGCATTTGTTCATAACACACCTGTACACACAAATACCATGTATTGTTAAATTTTGCATATAAAAAAAATAAAACTATATCTATCTATATATATATATATATATATATATATATATATATATATATATATATATATATATATATATATATTAGGGGTGTAACGGTTCACAAAATTCACGGTTCGGTTCGATACGATTCACTGGTGTCACGGTTCGGTTCGGTACGGTTCGGTACGTTTTAGATACAGCAAAAAGAAAAATTGGCAGATAAATTTCCTTGATGTTTAAAAAATGTTTTATTTATTAAAACTAACAAAGTATGTTTTTTTTTTGTTTTGTTTTTTACATTGAACAATGATGGAGCTATTCTTTACCCATATTCTATGGTGTTTTCTTAGCAGCATATTGTATAAACAAAAACAGCTCCTTATAAAAAATAAAAAAAATGAAAATGTCATATTGTTGTAGTAGTTATGAACACATAGAAAGATGTAACCTTTTATATGGAACTCTATAACTCTTTATATTGAGTGTGTTTTTACTCAATTGGTTCTCTATAGGGCTTATGTTTTTTGGAACAAAGCAGGAATTACTCTCTGGCTGAAATAGGCTCATGAAGGAATATTGTAACGGGGCTCAATTACATTAAGCATGTTCTTAAAACCTGCGTTTTCCACTACAGAGTAAGGCGCTCGCTCACTCAGTACGCGCTGAAGGCTCGTTGGAAAATGGCCAAAGGGTCTTTTACACAGGACGCGGTATGCGCGGTGCTGGACCCTGGGCTCAGCGTTGCCCTTCAGATACAACGCGATTTGCGCTGCACCATACCAAGAGCAAAGTAGGTGGAGTTTTCAAAACTGCCCTTGCATACGTTCTATTTATAACAGTTCTTCTATAACGTGCAGGCCTGTTAATTGTATCGTACTGCTCAGGAAATTCCGACACAGTATAGTACTAGTCCATTTTGATTTCCGTGCTTGTTTGGATGCCCCGATCGATTGGTAAAGTGCACCCAAACACGAGACCTGTTGGTTATTGGAGGATTTTCTATTTCTGGTCTTTTAAACGCATTGGCCATTTTTTAAACGAGCCTTCAGCGCGTACTGAGTGAGCAAGCGCCTGACTGAGCAGCATAACATAAACATATAAGTTGGTGCTTTTTTCTTCTTCGGGGGTGTCAGGGGCGTTGCCTGTTACGTCGTTTGGGTTATTGGGCTACCTTGTTAAATGCATATCATTATATTTCACAATTCTTTTTTCCAAATATAATTAATTAGTCCAATGAACCGTTCGGTACATAGTGCGTACCGCGTACCGAACCGAAAGCCTCGTACCGAACGGTTCAATACGAATACGCGTATCGTTACACCCCTAATATATATATATATATATGTATATATATATATATATATATATATATATATATATATATATATACACACACACACACACACACACACACACACACACACACACACACACACACACGGATTATAAACATATGTACACACACTCATCGGCCACTTTATTAGGTACACCTATTCAATTGCTAGCTAACACAAACTGCTAATCTTCCGATCACATGGCAGCAACTCGATGCATTTAGGCATCTAGATGTGATGAAGATGACTTGCTGAGGTTCAATCCCAGCATCAAAAAACTGTTGATCTACTGGGATTTTTATGCACAGCCATCTCTAGGGTTTACAGAGAATGGTCCACAAAAGAGAAAATAACCAGTGAGCGACAGTTGTGTGGATGGAAATGCCTTGCTGATGTCAGAGGTCAGAGGAGAATGGGCAGACTGGTTATAGATGATAGGAAGGCAACAGTTACTCAATTAACCACTTGTTACAACCAAGGTATGCAGAATATCATCTCTGAACGCACAACACGGTAGGGTCAGAATATGGCGTGAAGAACATGAAAGCATGGATCCATGATTCCTGCCTTTTCTCAACAGATCAGGCTGCTGCTGGTGGTGTAATGGTGTGTGGGGGATATTTTATTGGCACACTTTGAGCCCCTTTGTACCAATTGAGCCTCATTTAAGCGCCACAGCCTACCGGAGTATTGTTGCTGACCATGTTGATGTGTACAGTGTACGCTTTTTCTGATGGCTACTTCCAGCAGAATAATGCACCATGTCACAAAGCTCAAATCATCTTGAAAATGACGAGTTCACTTTACTCAAATGTCCTCCACAGTCACCAGATCTCAATCCAATAAGAGCAGCTTTGGGATGTGGTGGAATGGGAGATTCCATCATGGATGTGCAGCCGACAAATCTGCAGAAACTGCGTGATGCTGTAATGTCAATGAATCTAAGCCACTAAAAATTAAGGCAGTTCTGGAGGCATAAGGGGGCCCAACCTGGTACTTGCAAGCTGTTCCTAATAAAGCGGCCAGTGAGTGTATATTTGTGTGTTGTTATTTCCTTTTTACCTATCCTATTATTAGTCTTTTTATCTGTGTCTTGTTACTGTCAATCTGAAACACCTATTCAATTGCTAGGTAACACAAACTGCTAATCTTCCGATCACATGGCAGCAACTCAATGCATTTAGGCATCTAGATGAGATGAAGACGACTTGCTGAAGTTCAATCCCAGCATGAGAATGGGGAAGAAAGGGGATTTAAGTGACTTTGAATGTGATATGATGCCAGACAAGCTGGTCTGAGTATTTCAAAAACTGTTGATCTAAAAGTACTGGTTTTACCCCCAGTCCAGCGCCCCTGGCTACTGTAGCTGTTATTGAGTGCAAAAGTTTTAGAAGTTTAACATTATGGATTTAAAGGAATTATATGACTGACTGTTGCATACGCTCACAGCTCTACATGGTAATAACTCGTTTTAGCAGCCGTACTTCACTTACATCTTGCGTGTTTTACAGTAGTTTCGCAGGAATATACAGGGCACTGACGGATATCGACTTAGGAGAATGAATGGGAAGGCAGAGCAATTGTGTTTTACACTACAATGTTATTAGGAAGATTGAAGAGAGTTCTCGGTCCATCAGTCAGTTGTTATGCTTGTGTTTGAGCTCATCTTTGAGATATAATAAGGATTAGTTAATCACCTTTAAAGTGCTTACATGGTGGCAATATTAAATTCCTGAGATGGCAAAGCTGAATTTTCTGCAGCCAATATCTCTTCAGTCTTCAGAGTCACATGATCCTTCAGAAATCATTCTGACATGCTGATTTGGTTCACAAGAAAATTTAATGCAACCATGCTAAAAGTATTAAAATGTTTTCTTTAAAAATCTTTGAACAGTATACATTTTTTCTATTTATGCTATGCTCTAAAATAAGTAATTTGGTAGAAATTGTAAAAAAAAAAAAAAAAAAAAAGTAAAAAGGTATTTTAAGAAGCAAGGGTTCACATACTTTTGAATGGGGTTATTTTAATAATTTCAGCTTTTTTTTTTCATCTAGTGGTACTAAATTTAAACATCTTTTATGTAAAATATGTAAAATATCTTACCCAAGACAGTACTAAATAAAAAATAACATGCATTTTGTATGATATCTGTTATTTAGTTAAAATTACTCACATTTTCACAGGTTCTGCAAGGGGTTCACAAACCTTCAAGTGGCACTGTATGTAGACTACATATCAGAAAGTTATGCTTTAAGTTATGCAAGTATCATAGGACGTGCTATCTCTTGGAGACGGTGACTATACTTTGAACACTGTTAGAAGAATGAGTGGACATTTTTCTATATGCCAAAGCTATAAGCTGTATATTTATGCTTTTGTTGGGTTAGTATTTTGATATTGTTGAATCTTGTTCCTTGCTTTCATCCTTGAGAGCAGCTGGTCTGTAAAACCTCTTTTTTTTGTTAACTTTTGTGTGTATATAGTTTGTTTGAAGGTGAGGCACGAGTCAATCTAGTTTCAAGCTCTTGAACACAGACAAGAGATGGCTGCATTGATAGCGGCCTCTACAGTGATGTTTCCCATTGAAATGCTACAAAGAAACAACTTTATCAAGTTTTATTACGTCTCTGCTCAAGGAGAGCTCTGAGCCAGAAGGTCTCGCATCTGTGAGCGAGTGCAAACAGCAGATCTATCCACAGCACAACTGTGGACATTACATCCTTGCCATCCACTCCCAGTAGGCTTTTACAGACTCTTTTAATTTAGACTCTTTTTATTTTTAATTCAGACTCTTTTAATTCAGCCTGTGTTTTGCTAGAAACATTAAAATTGCTGCAACTCCAACAGCACTAATGCCAAAGTGTTGAGAGATTTTGCATATTTAGCGAGCTGACAGAGATGAATGCCCTTTTCTTCACAGAGGAAGGAGCTGATGTGCATGTGCATATGTGCATGACCCTGTCTATGAACCAGAAGTTCTGAAAGGTAGAAGAATGGAAAAATAGTTTTCTTCGAATTTGAAGGTGAACCATAGATTGCAGTAAGAACATTTATTATGGCATTGTTTTTGACTGAGTTGATAACAAGAGGATATAACCACTGACTGAAACAATGATATTTATTTTGCACTGAATTGATGACACTGGTTCATGCAATTAAACTCAAAAGTATATTGTGAATGCAAAAACTGTTAGGACAGTTTTTTAAAATAAAAATGAACAAAAAAGTTATTATTTTTTTTTCTGTTTATTACAGATTTTTTATATTTTAATATAATAATAATAATAATAATAATAATAATAATATATATATATATATATATATATATATATATATATATATATATATATATATATATATATATAAATAAAAAAATAAAGCAACAACAACTAAAAAAAAAAAAAAAGAAAGAAAAAAAAAGAAAAAAAAAAGAAAAAAAAGGCTGTTTCCCACCTTTATTACATGCATATAGTGGGCCAAACCAAAGGTCATCACAGGCCACCATTGACCCTGGTTACAGTGTCTCTTCTACAGTATAACCAAGTCTTCTGTCTCATCTGACCACTTCTGATTGGCTCACATAAGAATTAATTCTAGGTGATTTTAAACGTCTTCTCAGTGTCTCAAGGTTAATGCTAAGTTTAGTATTTGCCTTTTACTTATCGTGTCAGTGCTCATTAAAATACTCGTCAAACATCCTCTCTGTTTGTTATTGAGTTCGCGTGACTTGTTTGTGTGTTTGACACGACAAGAAGAATCTGATCGCCGTCCTCCCCGGGACATCGAAGCCTTGGTTTTTAATTTGGCAGCTGTGAGCAGAGCTTCTCCAATTCCCACCAAAATAAACAAACCGTGACCTGGGCATCACGCCTGAGGGCAGAGCTGCAGAAACAACACAGCCAAAGTAAATCGAGTCCTCCAGCAGTCAAACAAAGCAGCTCACAGTCCTAACAGACTCGGCTCCATCAAATCACTCTGCACACTGACACGCATAAACTTCCTCTCACATGCACTACCATACAAAAAAAAAACAAAAAAAAAAAAAAACAACCAAACAAAAACATTGGAAACTCTCATATGTATTCTGCATACTGATCCTTATTGTATTTTCAATATGGAGTTGTATTTCATAGAATACTGAGAGACTAGTAGCAATAGATTAGATTCAATGTATTGATTTGGTTTGTTCGGATGGTTTGTTTCATTTATCCATTTTGACAATCGGTTTTTAAAATATACAGTTTTTCATCCATGTTCTATTCTGTTCTCAACTCCTCTTTACATTTAAGAAGCCTCTATGCATCACCCTAATAAGCCCTTATTTCCTTTTAGTGCTTCAAAAGGAACCGTTCTCCACTCTTTGTGATCGAATAGTCTCTCAGAGCTACAGAATTTTAAAAAATCAATTCTGTAACACCTGGATCATATTAATCCAATATAAAATGATTAGGTCGACTTGTCTCCCTGCTGGCTCCATGGGCACCGTACTGTATAAATTCCAACACGTGTTAGCGAAAGAATGTAGTGGTGGTTGATCAGAGGAGGTTAACCCAGGTTATCCCGTCAGCACCGCAGTATTGATCGGCGAGGTCATTGAAGTTTACCTGCAGGGTACAGATGTCCCTTAAACTGAATCATCTGCCCCCTGTCCCTCAGACGCCTTTTGCACATCCTGCTCAACCTAATTGAGTTGTTTGTATTGATTTGTTACACCTTCGGTGTGTTTGAGATGCTCGTGGCCCATCGAGGCATCATGTATTGATAGCTGGCTTCAAAGCCTTTTCATTCTTAGTGTAAATGTCCAACAACACAGAGCGCAAAGATGAAGCCTGATTTGTTGTTATGACTGAACATGGCCAAGTAAAGCACCGCTGGTGCCATTTCTACGGATGATTCACATACTTTGTAACTGTAGCCTGGCAAGCTTATTTACTGAATATAGGAACTACAGTCAAGCTGTTTTTTTTGGGGGGGTGGGGGGAAGTAGTTACTGGTCATTTGAAACTATAATAAAGGTGTGCTTTCTTTTTTTCTGTTTTAGAAATGTACAATATCCGGTTTTTGTAATTATTATTATAATTTTTTTTACATTTTAGTACATTTCAAAATTTGTTATGGCAAAGCTCCTTTTACGGAAAAATATCCATCAGAAAACTTGTGCTGCTTAATATTTAAATGTGATGCTTTTCAGGTTTCACTGATGAGTAGAAAATTCAAAAGAACATTTTTTTAAATAAATTTCTATAGTAACATTAGAAATATCTTCATGATAATTTCTTTAAATTCTTTTAGAAATAATGATAGAAGTGGAGGAGGAGGTCTGTGAAGTAGGTGATATGAACACAGCTCTACACTTCATTTTCAACACTGAATATGTTACAAAATTGAGAGACACCCTGACATTTACTGAAAACTGTTTAATGTATCATAATGCCAAAACCAATATGCCACCCACAATGGCCAATTCTATATATATATATATTTAAATTAAATTTATGTATATGTATATAAATGCATGATATTTCTGTTTGTTTATTTATCTGTTTGTTTGTAATGCATATTTATGTATTAAACAGTTTATGGACAGCCATAGTGTTCTGTCTTTATAGTGAAATTAGATTAGTAATGCACAATAATATTAACAACAACAATAATACTAATGTTATTGCTATCTAGAAAAAGGTTCAAAAAGGAACCAATGAGGGCCATTAATGCACCTTTAGGTGAAGGTTCCAATTAGAACCTTTCAAAAAAGGTTAAAAAATTAACCTTTAAGGTTCCCCCATAGTTGCAATCTCCAGGTACCTCAAAATGTTCATTTTAGAACCTTTTCTTCTAAAAGTGTAGCAATGCATTGTTTTTACAATGTAAAAATGTAAAGGCATCAAAAGCCAAATCTGTATTGCAAATTGAGTATCCACTGTTAGCTATTGCAGCAAAATACATTTACAGTGAATACCATGCAGAAATATTCAACCTAAATCTCCAGCGGGAGAGAAACCTCTTTTTGCAACAAGCACGAACAGGGGTTTTGTTAATTGTAGCATTGCTCACACATTTTGTCAATACACAAAAGGACACACAACTTTAGTCAATACAAAAGTGATTGTACACTTAAACTTTGTTTTAACTGACAAATGTCTGTAGTATCAATGTCCATGAGCTCTGATACCTGGCACCAGTCCATTCATCGAGCTGTTGTGTAATATTTACTAATCTGTGACTCTGACAGATGTTACAGTATTCGCTTTCCCCTTCAGTACTGTTTAGAATGTCCACTAGCTTTACCATTCAACCATTTCTGGTTCCCTATGGGTATAAAACATATCATTTTTGTGTCTAATTTAAATGGGTTGCACAACTCATGCTGCGCTTTCCTACTGATTTGTTCAACTTTGTAAAAATTGGCCTGGTTTTGAAACTGGTTTGCACTGTGCCGTTCGTTGGGCCAGCAGATAATTGGACTGCAGTCTGCGGTTGAGTTGGGTAGCGCTGTTTCAGCCCACTTTTGGAGTGTTTGCTGTTTATGTATCAGAATGCAGCAGCACATAATCACAGAATGGAGCAATTTTGTAGTTGACATCATTTAGTCACCAAGCCTGGAAAAGTGGTTGCTTTCACTGTCAGTCTTAGATCCCTCATATCTGTTGCTTTATTTTCTATAATTTATAACTTTTTGGTGTAATGTTTGCTTAGAATATGCATTGCTGTCTTGTCTATTTTTTAAAACCTGTATATAAGCATTTATGTATACTTTAAAAGTTTGGGGTCAATAATAAGTTTTTATTTTTATTTTATTTTCATCAAAGCCAAATCCTTCATCAAAAAAGATTTTTTAATAAATAGAAAGCTTTTGTAAAAAAGTATTTACTATAAATTGTATTAACCTTGAATAAAAGTATTAGTGTATGAAAAAATCTACTGACCCCAAAAATGTATTTTATACATTCACTATAAATTATACATTATTCTATTTAAAAAAAAACAAGGTTTCATATAAACTGTATACATTTCTTTATAAATGTTAGATTAAAAAATTATTAATTTATTATTATTATTATTATTATTATTATTATTATTATTATTATTATTATTATTATTATTATTATTATTATTATCCAATGCAGTGACATTGGACAAGTGTCCAAATACCAGTCTTAATAACAAGGGTAAAATGGAATAAAGCCATTTAAAGCCATATGTGTTGAGTTAAGTCAGCACTGTTTAGTTAAATATAGTTTAATTAACAGCAGTGTTAGTTAAACTAAAGGTAATTGATCTCAGGAGTTAGCATATTACCTTTGGTGCTCCTAGTACCTGTTTTTCCCGTCAGTGAGCAGTGAGAATGCCGTGTACAGACATTAACAGGCTTCTTGCTTCTCATCTGCTGGACTGCAGCAGTAGATAGCAGAAGCCTCTTGGCAAGAGCCCTGCTCTATGATTCACTTTCACAAGGTTAGTTAGAGTCCCTAGGGTCTGTGTTTGTTATCTGCTTTCTGCTGCTTATATATGTTATATTCTCTCTCTCTCTCTCTCTTATACACACACACACACACACTGGGTGACTTGCACAGTTGTAATGCAACATTTTCACAGAGTCTTGAACTCAATACTTCAAAAAGGTCCCATTTTTTGTTAATGAGCCCATAACGACAGAATAGCCTAGGAATAATCCCTCTCGCTGTGCCTGACAGTCTGAAACCTGCTCCCTGCCTGCACTGAGTCATATTATAATGCTACTTTACTAGGACTTGGTGCCCTTGTGAATTTTACAGGGATATTTCACAACTCATCCTGACTAATGATTTGTTGACTGTGTTTTTGGGGGCGCCTGAACGAGTGCAAACTATTTCTGGCAGAGTGGATCAGAAGCCGTAGCCTCTCTCTGCTGATTGGCTTGTGAAGAGCGGGAGAGGGGAGATCTGTGTAATGATAATCTCAGCATCTCCTCTGCTGAATTTCTGAAGCCCATTTATTTTTTATGAGGGTTTGTGGGGTTGGCAAAGAATTAGGAGTCTTGATTGTGTCGTGAGTGCTTGTGTTTTGAAATGCCAGCCTGTCCAGTCTTGGATTCAGAGTTTCAGATGGATTCACAGTTTACAGATTATTAGCTACTAATGAGAGTCAGAGGTGCAGAAAATTGGATGTGTTCAAAAAATTTCAGTCCTGTGACTCATATTTTGAATACGTGTGGGTTTGGGAAACTGACCTCAAGAGTGTGCTGATATTATATCACATGAGTTTTTTTTGTAGTTTTTTTAATTATTTTTGATATTTACTCCTATTTTTATATTTAGAATACATTTACCTTTATCTAATGCTTAGTTGCTGTTAATCTTTAAAAACCATTAATCATTTAAAAACACTGTTGAATGTATTCTTTAGATCTCAAAATGCATATCTGAATATTAAGAATATATATATTTTCTTTGTACATTATAATGTTATTTTTATTATAGGTTTTAGCATTTTGTTTTTAATTTATTTATACAAATACTATGGAATTTTATTACATGTAAACAATTATCTGTATAATTATCAATATCATCCAGAATTCTAATATTAGGTCTACTCTTCTGTCATCCAGACACTTGAAACTTCTGCTGAACACTTAGTATTTTACTACGGAAGTCAATGGGGACCAGCAACTGTTTGATGAGAATCCATTTTATTTATTTATTTATTACTTTTGGGCCAGCTATTCCATTAAATTATATTTCTTTTTCTGGTGAACCATTTTCTTATTTATTTTTGAATCTAACTCTAATCTAATACATCAATGATCTTTGTTTTGTTTTTGTTTTTTTTTTACAAATATTAATAGGTTTTATTGTTCAAATATTGCATAGGCATAAAATGCACATAAACATTTGTTTCGGAAGCATATAATATCATAAACAGTAGCCTGTGCCACAAAAATAGGGTAAATGTCACAAATAATCAGCCTATGTGAACATATCAGCCTGCCTTATAATTACATTACATGGAGAAGGAAAGCATTGTCTTATTAGTTTCAAATGTGAAATCTTGTTCAGATGATGCATACAAATGACCTAAGTAAATATGACTTGCTGTGCTGTGTGTGCAGGGTGCCAGCATTGATTGTGCCCTGCTCTTCTTCAGCTGATTTCACAGAACTCTTTGCTTTGATTTTTGTGTAGATTGAGTTTTTTTTTTCTTCTTCTGCGTAATCAGAGCTGCTGCTGCTATTGATTGTTGTGGTGTAAGTAGGTGTTTCTTGTAATTGTTCAGCTAGTTCACTGGTTGCTAGACTTAAATGGGTGCTTCCATCTCTCATTTGGCTTCAAAGCTTTAAGTGAGAAAATTTTGTTATTCTGGGAAATGAATATTTCCTTGGGCCACACATTCAACTTTCAGTGTGAAAGAGAGAAATTGTTATGTTCTGTGAAAACAGCGTCAGATGGCCTGCGCTTTCTTAGGCATCCTCAGCGAGATTCTTTCAAGAGCCACAGGATGTCAGACTCTGCACGCACTTTTTAAAACAAATCATTATTTCCAGACATCCTCTTTAGGTTCTTTCTCAACAAACCACTGGGTTAAATAATATAGTATACCATTAATGTCATGATTTTCTGTAAAGCTGCTTTGAAACACTGTGTATTTTCTCTGTCTGTCTCTTTATTGTAGGTGGTGTAATTCCACACTTCTCTGTGCCTGAGTTCTGTGGGGGTAGTAGTGGAGTTGGTGTCTTTGTCTAACAGGGCAGATGGTTCCCAGGATGCAGTGGGGTCATGGTTTGGTCTCCTCCAGCTCTTCACAGGTCGTGCAGACTCCAGTATCTCTCAGGAAGAGGGCAGGTAACAGTCACCTCAGAGCAATCCAGAATGGCCATTTCCATAAACGAGAAAAAGCACACTGTCTTATTGACTACGCAGCAAATCCTGTAACCTGTAATGAGTGAATAAAATGGGCTTATTATAATTGACCCGCTATTCAGCAGAAGAACGTACTGAATGCATGCCTCTCATAACTATTTTAATTGCTCTGTAATTTCATGCTCTCTGTCACACTAAAAAAGAAAAATTACTGTACAACATGTATTTTATTCAAAATACAGTAAATTGTATTGAAATGTTATTACAATTTAAAAAAACATTATCGCGTGAGCCTTGAGAAATCATTCTAATATGCTGATTTGCCATTCAAGAAATGTTTCTTATTATCAATGTTGAATATAAGTATTTTAACTTGTCACTATTTTTTTAACCATGCCTTTTTCAGGTTGAGTCTGTTCAATGGGACCCTTAGGAGCCCTCCTGCACCCAACGCTGAAAGACCCTGAAAGAACCCCAAGCTTTACATTCAGTCAATAGTTCATAGTCCACACCTTTAGCAGCTCAAGTCAATATGAAATTATGAATTTGTACTCTTATTTTTTTAATTCAATACATGTTAATGTTGATTTATTACATTTGGCAATTAAAGTAAATTATGATATATTTGAAAAAGAAGTTATACCATTGTGATGCATTGAGATGTCCTAGAAAACAAGCTTTCAAGGTAGCGGACTTCATGACCAAGTCAGAAATACCCCTCATAAGTGGGTTCCAGTTATATTTCAGGAGGCATTCGGATGCGACTCTGTCCTGATATTCAACACACTGAGACTGTTTTGATTATCCAATCAAATCCCACCCTAGTTTTTTCACATTGAAAATGCTGAGTGACACGTAAATCTGTCAGATTGCATGAAATAGGTTGTGAATTGTGTTTCATAGTCTTTTAAAGCTGAATTTTTCAGTCAGTGAATGTGATTTTGAAACGACGAGATCATAGTTTTCTTCTAGGCAATTCTCTACGATTTTTTTTTAGGTGGGTACAGTAGATAGATGTTTCATTGATGTGATTACCCCAGCAGCACAGCAGGTATTTGAAGGCTTGACTGAACCGGCCTGATTTCTGGGAAAGTGCATGTGGTGAAATTTGACTAGATAACATATTCTACTCATGGTCTCAAAGGAGTCAAACTGAGGCAGAGACAACAGCAAGAGCTTAGTAATACGATAAACAGCACTTTATGCTTTCTGACACTAGTGATGAGAAACTATTTGCATATGTGTGTGTGTGTTTGCCTCTTTTTTCAAATGCTTTCGATATTCAATCTGCCTTGTCTTTACCATTTCAATTCATTTCCACTTGAAAGCAAATTGAATTAGGACTATTTCTTGCATTGCTGTTGTAAGAAAACAATCTCTATCCTATCATGATCATTTCAGATCATTTCAGTTTTCCTATCCTTCCTAACGCTGAAAGGTTGCTTCTTTTGAAGGAGAATCTGAAATGTGTAAATTAAAGGAAATAGTTAGAACTCGCCTATAATTGAAGAGATTCTTGAAACAGATTTCAGAAAGTAACCTCAATTGAAGACTATTCTTTAATGTTGACCTTTTTTGCTGTTGTGTTTGGCAGAGTTTTCATACCCTGGAAGATGCATTATTTGGTTTTGACCTTGTTTTATGTTTGAGAATAGCTTTCAGATTCCTTTCTTCTATTTATGTTTTTATCCTTTTATGTCTTAATGAATATGTTCCACTTTTTGCCATTTATTTTATTGAAACTTGTATGTCATGCATTTTATTATATATATATTTACATATTTGTAGTGATGAAGTATACAGTTGAAGTATTTTAAAGAATTCTTTTTTTATTTGACATTATTACAACGGGCCCTTTTTAAAAGTGTTATAAATATACTAATATAAAATATACTTCTAATAATTTGAAGTACACTACAAGTGTGCAATTAAGCACACTTCTTTTTGCAAGGGATAAGTTAATACCACAGAAGACAGAATTTTTTCCCTTGGATATTTGACTTTCTAAACAACGATGTTTATGTAACTGCGAATGACAAAACTAATTATGTAATTTTGTTTTATAACGAGAGTTATGCAGTTTGTTGTTGTCCCATCATACTGCTTGCTTTGTAGATGTGTTAATCTCGACACTGAGGGCACCATATGAGAATGGTTCATGGATGAAGTGTATCTGCAGGGTGTCCAGCTGTTGGAGTGGAGAGGGAGCAACACTGATCTAAAATTCTCTCTGAATCCAACCTATCCTTCTAGCTGTGTGTCTCTGTGCTACCTGCCATTCTGTCTCAATTATGCCTCTCCATGCTGGAGGGAGGAGATATCCCGCTGTCTCTCTGAGAGTCTGAGCCTGCTAGGGCCTTTCAGATCACACATAAACTTGCTGTCAAACATATACATAGGTGCAAACATTCTTTTGCATGACTTATATAGCAGTGTACACACATGTAGCCATTGTCTGCTCATTAATATTATTGAAGCCACCTCCTGGATGGCGCAGAGATTAGGAAAGTGAAAAAGACGAGACCTAGAGCAGTGCTTCTCCACTGGATTTTCTTCAGAATCCTTTGCAAAACATCAAGTGATGACCTGATTCGCTACCAAGCCCAGTTCAGTTCTGTTCAGATCAGTTCAGTTTGATTCATTTTGTTTTAAATCAGTTTAAACTTGATTTAGTAAGTTTATTTTGATTTCATTGAAGTTAGTTCAGTTTAGTTACACGAAACGTTGTGAAAAGCCTGCGTATTTGACAATTCTGCATTTTGTTTACTTCATCTGTGATAAGTATATATGTGAGCACCGTGTGAGTGCCATTATCAGGAGCAGAGTGTCTGGCTGACATTTTGACATTGATTTTGGACAGGCTTCTGAGGCAGAGTAATGGTCTACAGCATGATCTACAGCTATATATAGAAGTGTTGGTTATAACCTGTGGATATTTTGTACAACATACATTTAATAAATAAATAAATATAAATTATACGACACTGACCGCAAGGAGAAGGAGGAGAATGAGGAGGAGGATGAGAAGAATGAGGAGGAGGAGGGGAAGAGGTGGAGAAGAAGAGGAGGATGAGAAGGAAATGGAGAAGGAGATGGAGAATGAGAAGAATGAGGAGGAGGATGAGAAAAATGAGGAGGAGGATGAGAAGGATGAGGAAGAGGATGAGAAGAATGAGGAGGAGGATGAGAAGGAAATGGAGAAGGAGAAGGAAAAGGAGATGAAGAATGAGAAGGAGATGGAGAAGATGTAGTAGATGGAGAGGGAGAATAAGAAGGAGATGTAGAAGATGGAGATGGAGAAAACAAAAGGAACTGCTGTTTTCTCCCACTAGGGAGATCACCCTTTGCCACGATACTTGTAGGGGACCGCTGTTCTATCCCTCAAGCGAGGGACGAAAACCCCTCAGAAGAAAGGGACTGCTGTTTTCTCCAGCTGGAGAGAACACCCTTGCTGCTATAGCTGCAGAGGGCTGCTGTTCATCCTTCAGCAGGGGATCAACACCTCTGCTACTTAAATCAAGAGGGGACTTGCTATTCTCTCCCTCGCGTCTAGAGGGGAGAATACCCTTCTCCTAGCATAGGCTTCATTAAGGACATCTCAATAACATTATCTTTCTCTTTTACAGGAATGGAACAAGGACAATTTCAGGGGGTCTTCACACTACTTTCCTACTGCTCATACCAAGCTCAAGGACATACTGCTTGTCTTGCAGTTCTCCTGCTGGAGAGAATACCCTTCGTTGCTATTGCCAGCTACTTTAAT
This sequence comes from Carassius auratus, assembly GCF_003368295.1. Classification (NCBI taxonomy): domain Eukaryota; kingdom Metazoa; phylum Chordata; class Actinopteri; order Cypriniformes; family Cyprinidae; genus Carassius; species Carassius auratus. The sequence goes on along the minus strand of NW_020525031.1, from coordinate 59,275 downwards.
TAAAGAGAGGCCCACTACTCTCTTCCTCATAAGAGAGGAGAATACCCCTTCACTAGCCAGTAGGCTACATTAAGGATATCTCAATAACACAGATTTTACTCTTTGCAGGATTGGAAGGTTGGTCTTGGGGGGGGTTCTTCTTCAGGCAGTAATACCTCTCATTATGTTTTGGGGGTTAATGTTAAAGCTCTTGTATGTTCAATTATTCTGGGAGCAAAAACCCCCATAAGTTACCATACCGCCAAAGATACATTGTGTTCAATAAACTCAAGTAAACTTGCCAAAGTGGTTCCTGTCTGAAATCGAGCGCAGTGTTGGTTCAGGCTGTGACCAGCTGATGCGGTCAGCTGTCAAATCGCTCCAATCACTACCACTCTCCTATTAGACATGAGACATATATACGTGGCACCACTGCTCGGTCAGTATGCTCAATGGCTCGCAACCCTCACTCCTTCCCCATTATAAGCATGGGCATATTACTGTGCACCTTCTGGTTGTTGTCTTCTTTGTTTCAGATCACTAAGGCTTTCAAATCTTAGCTGGTATGGACCTCACTGCTGAGAGACACTCATCTTCATAACCAGGATACGGGATAGATGTCCCACTGCCACATCTACATGATTATTACTGTTTGCTTTAAAGACATTACTAAGAGTCTTAATTGTCATGTATTTCTAAGCTGATGGTTCCGGGGGGTTAATGTTAAAGCTCTTGTATGTTCAATTATTCTGGGAGCAAGAACCCCCATAAGGAACCATACCGCCAAAGATAAATTGTGTTCAATAAACTCAAGTAAACTTGCCAAAGTGGTTCCTGTCTGAAATTGGAGGAAGTGTTACCATCTGTAGTTTTTAGCTTTTTTTTAAGGATCAGGATGTTTTTAGGGCTCTATGTAACCTGCACATATTGGCTTTAACCTCATTTCTGACAGATTTTATTCCAAAATACAAATCTATTTTATTTGGTTGTACAGCAAGTGATGTCATAAACTTGGAGAGGAATGCAAATTTTTGCTATATTTAATGTTCAATTATTTGGATGGTTGGTTACATTTTATTTTTTAGTATTAAGCATTGATTTGGAACATTTCTGGATCATGACCTACAAGTTGAGAACTACTGGCATAGAGGATGCAAACAGCACTGGCAGAGCCTAATAATGCTGGCACACTGAAATCTGTGCTTCATTTGATGTGTTTGTCTCTGCGCATGTCTTTGTGTGCGAGCATAGAAGAGAGAGAGACGGAGAGATGTGAGAATGAGTGAGCAGTTTTTCATCTCCGAAGATTAGAATTCTTATTTTGACACACTTCAGTGTTTGTAGACGGCTGATTTTGACAAGCATAGTAGCTTGTAGTCATTTTTTTTCAGAATAGAGACAAATAGATGCAAAGCCACATTGATGTTGTTACATCTGCTGTTCCTTCACCCGTGAAAGAAATACACAATAATAACCTTGAAATATGCCAAAGAAAGATTTGTCATGTTAAATTAGTTTTTAAATCATAGGTTTAATCATGAAGTATTCGATGGGAATCAGCAGCAAAGCTATTGGACAGAGAGGTGTTGGTTCGGGTACACTGATTGCTGTTTTTTTTATTTTAATTGGAATAATTTGACTGCTGTTTTTTGAGCCATGTCCAGGTTTATACATGTGTTTCACATATGCTGAACCTTGGTGTTTGTATAAGAGATGCAAATCTGTCTTTTTTCTGCTTTCTTTGTTAATAAAAAAATAAATAGACAAACACACGCTGCCATTCAAAAGTTTGGGGTTAGTAAGATTTATTTTAATACTTCTATTTAGCAAGGATGGATTACATTGAATCAAAAGTGATAGAAATCATTTGTAACATTAGAAATGTATTAACTGTTTTTAAAAATGGTGTTCTTTTGAACTTTATATTGATTAAAGAATCCTGAAAACAAATGCATCATGGTTTTCAGTATTGATTATATTAAGAAATGTATCTTGAGAACCAAATCACCATATTATAATGATTTCTGAAGGATCATCTGACTGAAGACTGGAGTAATGGCTGCTGAAAATTCAGCTATACCATTACAGAAAGAAATTACATTAATTTATTAAATAAATTAATACTTTAAAATATATTGAAGTCAATTCTAAAAATATTTCACAGCAATATTATTTTTATTTAAAATATTCCAGGGACCTTGATGAGCCAAATGGACTTCCTTCCAAAATATTAAAAAACACTTCCCGACCCCAAACTTTTTACTGATACTGTAGCTGCAGTAATACTCATTTGTACAGATACAGTGAAAGTGGATAAAACAACAAAAAAACCCAGCAGGTTATATTTGAAATGCATAGTGTTGCATAATAACGCTGCAAAGAAGGAACTTTGTTACTCAGACTAAAAATATGCAGGCCCACACAAAATCTGTGCATAGATTTCCTCAGGATTGGAATGTCCATTACACACTGTTTCATTCTACAGATTGACCCCCAAAATGAGTGCAGATAATCGAAAAAGTGTGCCGATTCTCTCTGTGCCCAGTAATACATAATCATTAGAACAGCACGTTTATGTGCTAGTAAGTGGATGTTTCTTAATCCAATTTGTTGTACTCTAATTGTACAGATTTGTCCATTTGATAATTAATCTCAGCAATTTTGTCACCCTACTTGTTACTGGACCTGTAACCTTCTTTTTAAAAGCCCTGATCCTTCACCGTTAGGCGAGCACCACTCAGAGCTGTTATTAACAGTGAGCAGAATGACACACTGCAGCTCAGTGATTTATTTGCACAGCAGCACAGGGTAAGCAAAGTGCGTTTCTGAACAATAAAAATGAGTTTGTCTAATAAAGTGACTGCACACGCTCTCGGGCTATGGCATTGTGCCAGAATATAATTTTTTCCCCCTGCTCTTTCTTTTTTGGAGTTTGTTTAATTTAATGTTATATCCATTCCAGAATTCCCAAAAGTTTGCAGATTCCATCTGGACCTGTCATTTGGTATGTGAATGAAAATATGTGGTGTCTCTTGCCGCCCTATGCAGGTGTCACAACTCAGGCAGGTGTGCGCACACACGTTTGTTCCATTCAGAACTGCCCATGTTTTTTTTTTTCCAATTGAGCGATAGTGATGCATGATTTTGTGCTATACGGTTTCGAAGTAATGGAGCGGAATGTGCACTCGCGTGTATCAGTGTCTAGGATGAATGGCCTAATGAAAAATGGAAAGCTTTGTGGCCCATCTTTCAGCGGGTTCACACCAGTCTGCTCTTTCTTTCTCACAGATGTGCACGACAAAGAGCAGCACATAATCAACAAAACCGAACTCATATATAACCATGTCCAGTTGCACTATGAGAGAATGTTCTTTGGCCTTGTGGACACACCTGAATTTAAAAGCCTTATATAAGTCCCTACACATACTGGCCTTTCAATATCTGAGTCTTACCTTGGCTCACTGGTGTTGCTTTGCTTGAGAACATAAGCCATAAAGTGCCTGTTTTCAAAATAAATAAAGTTTAGAAACTCAAATGGGGTCCAGGTGGGTGTTTTTCCTCTTCCATTAAGTTTCTGACAGTGAAACTATTCTAAAAAACCATGTAGAATGGGCAACTGTGTGGTCAAATGAAATTAAAGTGAAAATTGCTAGCGTACAATATAGCTGTTGACTCTAGCATGAAATGAAACACTCCGCTTGTCCATGAAAGTTTCTGACAGTGAAACTTTTCTCAAAAACCATGTAGAATGGGCAAAAGTGTGGTCAAATGAAATTAAAGTGAAAATTGTTAGCATACAATATAGTTGTTGACTCTAGCATGAAATGAAACACTCTGCTTGTGCTCGCATATGTTTTCCCAGTTTGAGAAATATATCTCTCTTATATTAAGAAATCTTTTTCACTGTGCGCAGTCAACAGCACAGATTTTACAAGAATGTTTTTCCTCAGTGTTTCCTCACTATTACTCTATTATTCACTATTATTCGTTTTTTTTTCATAACCCAGTATTAAACTTCAGTGTGTCATTTGTCCTGCACCATTTGAGTTAAAGACATAAATTGTGTGGCTTGTTGAGGAGAGGCGTGCTGTTACCTTTCAGACTTATCAGCTGAAAAGGCTGATGATAAACTGGGCAATACAGTCAATCATAAACTAATGCTGAAAGAGGGAGCAGGCATATACAGTATGTAGCAGTGTCATATTCAGTCAGTAAGGAGGCTCTACCCACTTGCTGAAATCAGAATCCAAGCTGTTTTCCATGCATGCCAATGATGAGTGAATTGAGAAAATTAACAAAATGTTCTTATTGGTCATAATATATTGTTTTCTTTTTTTCTACTATTCTATATTTTTGGTTCAGTAAAAAATCTATTTCAAATATTATTATATTTTAAACTTTATATTCAAAATATCCTGAAAAAAAGCAGCATATCTAACAGACCACCTTATGCTCAGACCATCTTATGAAACACTTAGCAGCTCCTTTGCATTGTGGCAGTTAGCTTTGCCCTAATAGAATACGTAAACGACGTCTTCTTTCTCTCTGTAGTGAATGTCATATTATCGGTGATGGAGGGCTGTCAGCTGCTTTACTCCATTCAGCCACACCCAGCTCTCACTCCCATAATGCACCTGCTCCCACCCCACAACCTAGTGTTTGGACATGACAGTATCCCTGGTGTGGTGTCGTCCATGGACACAGGCACAGGTAGGATTACCCACAATGCCCCCTCTCAGTTTATCATTTGAATGTGAAAGAAAGGCTTTAAAGTGCTAGATTTCATTACAGTTATAAAACAGTCAAATGGCATTGGACGACTGCTTATCTGTAACAAGAGAATGTGTGTTGCCATAGAGACAGCAGAAGGAACTGTAGAAGCCTCAATAAAGAGCTTCCCGTTTCTCAGGACATTCCCTTGATTAGCTTCAAAATCACTTCATACCAAACCAGGTCATAAATGAGACTTTAAAGCAAAAGCATTTGAGGCTTTTCACAACTTTTCTGACTGTGCTCATGATTTCTGTTCTGAGCTGCTGTCAGGGGTGGGTAAAGACAGACTTTCTGAACGATAGTAATGGACTGTGGTGGGTTTCAAAGTGGCGGGGGGATTGGAAGTTGAGCACAATGTCGGGCTAATCCTCCAGCACCCTAAATATCTCACAGGGTGCATGACCCATGACCACAGTCTAGTTCCAGAGAGGGACGCAGGAAATTAGAGAATTATTCCACAGTGATATTTCTATATTTCTCGCTCCCCCCTTAATCTCCCTCTCATTATAAACTGATGAGCAGATGTAGGAACGAGATTCCTCTGGAGCAGGTTTGTCTTTGAACTGCATCTGAAATGTTTGAGTGCTATATTCTGCATCCTCCTGGGCCCCCACATAGACTGAAAGTAGAAAAAGAGAGATGATACCCCCCGACTGTTAATGTGGCTAATAAGACAAGATCCAAAGCACTTCATTCCAAGATCCAAAGGCAAGATATTCTGTCTGATTATAAACTTTTCTTGAGTGAGTGTCATAAAAGCCAAATTCCAACAACTGCCTCCTGTTTTTATTCCTATAATTGTATATAAAGAATAAGCATCAATTACATGTTAGTCTTAACACACAAGTGAAAAAAAGTGACGTGACATTCAGCCAAGTAAGTAGGGTTAGGGGTCAAACTCTCTAACCACTAGGCCACGACTTCCCCCAATTGATCTCACACACACACACACACACACACACACACACACACACACACACACACACACACACACACACACACACACACACACACACACACACACACACACACACACACACACACAGACACCAGTTTGTAATGCCGTTCTAAATTTAACATAATAAATGCTTAATGCATAAGGAATGTTCTGTATTTGCACTGTAAAGAAGGGTTTCCCCTGAGGAGGTTCACATGAATTATATATGATGAAAAGTGTTAACTTTATTATTTATTATTTAATTAATTAATTAGTTAATTCATTCTTAATTAGTCATTACCTGTTGACAGCCTTAATATATTGTCTACTATATAATTGTGTAGTAACAAAGTAAATGTAAAAGTATTCAATTTAGTTTTAAATTTTTTTTAGGGATACATATAATAATTAATTGTAATAAGTAATAATGTTAACAGCCATAATAAAAATATATAAGTGAGCAGTAACAGCAGAGTCCATGTGAAATACTTTACTTGAAATAAGCCACTTTTTCAGTTGTTTGTTTAATCATTATAAAATACATTTTATCACTATTGTTCTCACCAAAAATAAAAAAAATAAAAACATGCATTCAGGTCTGATGAAGAGCCACACAGCTGGAAACATTTAAAAATAAGTTGTCATACCTCAGGACAAATTAATTGGGCTGCAAGAGGCTAAGAGCCAAATAAAAACATAGAAACTTGTAAAAGAAATAGTTTTAATCTTGTATGTACATTTTTTTGCATCATCTACCCAATTAAAGATGTGTAATTTGAAACATGCTAAGAATATTGTTTCTGTTTATTTATAAAGCACAATTAAAATAATACAATGTTGACCAATGTGCTGTACAATCTAACAATCGTGTGCAGTTGTGGAAAAACATTGTATTTATGGAAATGTTAGAATTAGGTGGTATTTGAAGTAAATAAAAAATTTAGGTCTAGGGGTTAAACTGAAGTTAAACAGCGGGGAACTCCTGCATTAGAGAAAGACAGTATTCTAAACTTTAAAGATACACAACAGAAATGAACAGAAAAACATTCACAGACATAAGATATTTAAAGAGGCAATTTCCCCTGTTCACTTCTGTTGAGCTGTAACCTCTCAGAGCTTCTGTAGCGCATCTCTCTTGGGCTGCAGTGGTGGAGTGTTTTGTATACTGTAATGTCCTGACGGTGCTGCACTTGTTTGGCTGTCAGGCCTCAGTGCTGCTGTACAGATAAGCCTGGTTTGGTGTGTATGTGTGCTTGAGTGCAGAGTGATTGTGCAGTGTGTTTGAGGTAACAGACTGTGTGTACGGTAAATGTGTACGAGTGCGTTGGAGCTCTCCGGGCCTGGCTTTGATTGTGGCAGTCTGTGTGAGTGCGTTAAAGCTAAAGTGTGATAGACTGTGTTTGTGTATGGCTGAGTGATCCGGGAAAGTGAAACTCTCCTGGTTGTGACTCATTCAAACCAGCATGCCTACTGTCTGCTGCCACAGCAACTTGTGTATTACACACACACACACACACACACACACACACACACACTATATGATAACTTTTTTTGACAAACTGACCCAAATGTAGGTGGTTGTTCTTTGAAACACTATGAAACCATATATATTATAATATTCATATATAAAATATACAGTAATATTCATCAAGGATTTGGATAAAATGTATCATGACGATGAAGTTTCAGCTTTTTATTCACAAGAATAAAATACAATTTAAAATTTATTTTAATAGAAAACGGTTATTTTAAATTGTAATAATATTTCTTAATATTACTGTTTAGCTATATTTAGAGCCTTACAAATATAGCCTTGGTGAGCATAAGAGACTTTCGAAAAACATCGAAAATGTGTACCTCACAAAATATTTCAAAATAATTCTTCCTACATTCCATGTAGGTTACACTTCAGAAATCTTTGAAATGAATCATCATGTATCATGTAAACAACAAATTATATATAGACAGCTTACACTAAGGGAATGCACAACAGAAACCAGTTAGCCTAGGGGTTAATGCTGTATAACATATGTTTATCTTTAAATAAATTATGGAGGATGATACACTTAACCTGTCTGAGATGTCTAAATAAAACATCAAGGATGAGTTTTTCAAAGAAAGCAGGTTAGTGTCGCTGTAAGTTGAGCATGTTTGGATGTGCCTAGGCGAACCAGGCAAATCTTGACAATCACGAACATGTGATGTGACCATTTTCAGATCGCTCAAAAGATTTTTGAATTGATTATGGAGTTTCAGAGATCCATGTGGGTTAGTGAGCTCGACTTTTTGTCCTTACCACAAAGAAAAGAAAAAGTGAGTGCGATGGTTTCGATATGCAGATGACTTTCTCGATAGACAATGTTTGAAACGCTTCACAGTGAGACCCCTACTGAGAGCGGAAATGGGGCCAGCCAAAGATCTCAGCTGGAGGAAATGTGCCTGTGATGATGCAGCCAGACACACACTCCAAATAATAAATTAGCATTGGTCCTTATACGTTGGCCTCAACTGTATGGATTTTTTTCACTGCTTCTGGAACACATTGAGCTCTCTTGTGCATCACTCACTAGTTTGTTAACCTGTGCACTTTGTGTTTTTCTTCTGCATATTTGAATGCATTGCCATGAGGAAGAGGATCTTGGCATTCTGAAGCATGCTGTTAAATAAATTTTTACTGTCTAATTAAATTCTTTGTCACAGTAATGCTGTAAAAAATGAATAGCCATTAAATATAAAGGACAATAATAAAATGACTAGATGGAATTGGCTGTGCACGCAGGAAATTAGTACAATGTTACAGTTATATTCACTCCATCTCTGTTGCAGCAGATGCGCTGCAGAAGCCTCGTCTGCTGAAGAGCTTCGTGCGTGTGTTAGAGGGCCTACGTGTGGCAATCTTACCGTCTATGGAGGTCTTCAAATCTGACCTGCTCCAGCTGCTCAGCAGAGACTGCCAGAATACAGTAAGCCACAAAATCACTCGAACCAAACGTTTAAAGGTCCCGTTTTTTGTGCTTTTTCGAAGCTTTGATTGTGTTTACAGTGCAATATAACATGTGTTCATGTTTCGAGTGTAAAAAAACACAGTATTTTTCACACAATTTACTTATCTGTATACCGCTGTTTTCACTGTCATATAAATGGGCTGATGACTTCCTTCTTCGATAAAGCCTCTCCTTCAGAAATACGTAACGAGTTCTGATTGTGCCAGCGGTTCCTGTGTTGTGATTCGACAGCAGCTTAGCGCACGTTGACCTCCTTGAAACGCGATTGGGCTAGTTTTGGACAAGTTTTAAGAAGCAAGTGGGCAGGATTTGTTTTGAAAACCTGGCAATCCTGATCTGAACGCACGTGCTGGAGATGTACTTCTAATCACAAGAGCGCCCTCACAGATGAGATGCGCATGAAAATCGCATTAGATTTTTTGCACAGCCCTTACATCTAGTTAACAAAGCTAAACAGCGTTGCCCTTTGTGTAATAAGTTACAGAAACTGTTAAACGCACCAACTTAAATAGTAAAATACACTTACCGGTTGTGGTTCATAAACAACGCCTTCTCCAGACAAAGAGGGAACTGCTCCATCTTTCAAGAATAATCTTTGTGTGAATCCGGCATTAAACTGATTGAGATTGAGGAAGCTGTCCTCAGCAAAATGTGCTGCACATAGTTTTAAATGTGGATTATAATTTTCGGGAACCGAGTTAAACATAAATTGTAACCATTAATCTCTAAGTACAGCGTCCCTGGGAAGCCCAAACAAAGGTAATTGGACTCCGAGATGAAAACAACTGCGTTTTGACGATATGGCGACAAACACTCTCTACAAACGCAACTCTTCCTCTTCTCCGTGAGAGCGCAACAAGGCCATGCCCCCTTTTTTGTGTATTCCTGTGGGCGGAGGTTAGTCTAAAAACTGTTCTAGTGATGTCATTGCTGCAGGAACTAGAGGGATGTAGTACAAACTGGTTGTTCGCTGTAGGCGAATTCTGTTAAATAAAATATCTCGCTTGGCATTGAACTTTGAGCTTTAGCATTTTACAGATATTATTTATACTGTAACAACAACATTACATACTAACTAAAGTTTGAAACATGGGATCGCGAAGAATGGGACCTTTAAGCTGTTCAATTATGTAAATTCAGCAAGTAAATTTTTCCAGAAGTTATGCTATGACTTCTCCTTAAGGGGGATATACAATTATTAAATTCCATTTATAATCTGTGCAGAAATGTCAGCAAATTTTTGTAATCAGACTGAAGTTTTTAAAATATTTCAGCATTTTGTTTGTTCCCCAGTTGATTAAACAGTGTATTGAACTTTTTAGTGACACCTTTCAGTGTCAGACTTCAGCATAACACAAAAGCAAACCTTATGTTGTCGTTGAACTACTCTATTTGCACATATTAGTTTATTCCAGAATTTCCATTAATTGGGTGGTTAATGAGATTGAGTGAGTTGCATTTGGATGATTGAAACAAATTACCCCGTGTACACTCTTTTGCATGCTGAAATAAACAACCCAAATAAATTGACTTTTTTGTAGAGTATTGCCTTCAGTGCTTCAGCAAATGCACATGTGGTCTGAACACAGTGTGGATAATGTAGTCAGCAGTGAAAATCACTGTTGATTTCATTGGCACAGTATGATAGGTTTTGTATTAGAATGTAGACTGTTATGCAGACTAACTCATTGTGTATTGCAGATTTCTCATATTAGAGTTGTATTGTTTCTCTCTGATCAACCTCACATGTACATTATAAATCTTAACACAATTCTGTACAGTCACAAACACCATCTGCTCCTGTTTTCATGTAGTGAAGACGTAAATGAACAAAGTAAGTGCAAAGAGGCTATAGAGACCTCCAAAACTTCAGATGAAAAAGATTTGAGAGGTGAATATAGCCCAGTGGTTAATGTTTGAGGCTGGTAATAAGGTGGTAGGTTTAAACCCCGCAAAATGTGATCCAATAGTCATAACCTTGACCTAATGTCATGACATTTAAAGCTACACTACACTACTGTTTAAATGTGTGGAATATGTAAGATTAAAAATAATAGAATACTGTTATTCAGCAAGCATTCATTACATTGATCAAGTGACATTAAAGACTGTTCACTTTGTAACAGAGTCCCACTGAAAGCATGAATGATGAACCCATGTTCAGCTTTTATTTATAAACCAGCCTTTATTAATAAACTAAAACAGAACAAACCAAAATGTGATAAAAAAAACATTCATCAACTAAACTAGATCTTGACATGACCATGAACAAAACTCACCTACAGCAGTTTACACAGTACAAAGCAAGACAAGGCACAATGGCAACACGAGTTCTATATATATCAAACAAACGGGGTCACATGACTTAATCAAACCGACAATAACATGACACATGCAACAAAGGAACCAATGGAAAAAAGACACATGACAAGGTCAGTGAAACACATGAAAGGGTAGGAAACAAGATAAGAAAAAAACATACCACAAAAACATACATATTAATATTATATATCCCCCACCACTCCCCCCAAACTAAGGGCGGCTTACCTAACATAACATGGGGGACCTGGACTATGGAGCAATGGCAGACCTGGAATCCAGACCTGACCTGAACACCACTAGGGAGGAGCAGGCAGTACTGAGAATCCCCACTGTGGAACAGATGACAACCATGGTAGAACTGGTGGAGTTAGGTGTCCAAGGTGAATCCTACGAAACAAAAGACCAATACAGGTCAGGTGGCCATGGCAGAACAGGAAGAGAGTTCATGAGCAGCCTCCATAGTTGCGACAAGACACACAGAATATCCTTGAATGGACTTAATGGTTGTAACATTACAGGAAGAGAGTTCATGAGCAGCCTCCATAGCTGCAACTTGGCAGGAGCAGGGCAGACTGTGAGTTCAGGGACGGCCTCCTCGGCAGTAACAGGGCAGACTGTGATTTCAGGGACTGCTTGCTCGGTAGTAACAGGGCAGACTGTGAGTTCAGAGATGGCCTCCTTGGCAGTAAAAGGGCAGACTGTGAGTTCAGGGACGGCCTCCTCTGCAGTAACAGGGCAGACTGTGAGTTCAGGGACGACCTCCTCGGCAGTAACAGGGCAGACTGTGAGTTCAGGGACTGCCTCCTCGGCAGTAACAGGGCAGACTGTGAGTTCAGGGACGGCCTCCTCGGCAGTAACAGGGCAGATTGTGATTTCAGGGATGGTCTCCTCGGCAGTAACAGGGCAGACTGTGAGTTCAGGGACGGCCTCCTCGGCAGTAACATTGCAGACTGTGATTTCAGGGACGGCTTTCTCTGCAGTAACAGGGCAGACTGTGAGTTCAGGGACGGCCTCCTCGGCAGTAACAGGGCAGAGTGTGAGTTCAGGGACGGCCTCCTTGGCAGTAAAAGGGCAGCTTGTGAGTTCAGAGATGGCCTCCTATGCAGTAACAGGGCAGACTTTGAGTTCAGAGACAACCTCTTTTGCCAGGACTTGTAGAGGGTCTTTGTATGACCACTGAGATCAAAACAGGACAGGCAGGAAGCTCACTGGTTGGTGCCTACACAGGAACGAGCTTTAGGGCTTGACAAGGCTCTGGAGCAGACTCATGGACTGGAGCAGGCTCTGGAGTGGATTCATGGCCTGGAACAGGCTCTGGAGTGGACTCATGTACAGGAGAGCAGTGTGTAGCCCAAACATACAATATGGCCATTGCTGTAACAGGGAGTGCGACTGACAGTGGAACAACCTCAGAGACTCTCAAACTGCGCACAGCCTTCAGGACTATTCCCATTTAAAGCCTCTATTCAGAAGCTGAAGAATCATCCCTCCAAGACAGGCATTTGAAACTGTCCTAACAATATGCGATCAAACTCAAGGCAAATTGAAATAATCCATCTTATCTTTCAGTATTCCAACCAGAATGTCTTTACTTATTAAGCTAGACCGAAATATATTAGACCTTTTGGTTTATGGATTAAACCACATCTAGAGGACTTAAATATCAACATGGATTGTATAAAATGGCTCTATTATTTCCATGTACCTCCCTGGACTCTGGAAAAGCCAACCATTTTTTGGACTCTGAATCAGCACAAAAAGAAAGAAACTCATCCAATTGAATACCAACAGAAAGTCTTAGAGCTAAGGTCTTCACTTTCCACTGCATAAAACTGCATTCACGGATCAAAGACCAATAATAGTGTATCAGCAACAGCAGTGATAGGAGATCAACAATATGGCATTCGAATTCCGGCTCAAGGCTCTATTATTATAGCTGAGGCTTGAGCATTACTTTTTGTTCTAGAAAATATAGAAAAGGGTGAAAAACGGGACTTTTTAATTACCTCTGACTCAAGATCATGTCTTCAAGCACTTGAATCTCTAAAAACTGATCATCCCATAATTATTAAAATCTTAACCAGATTTGATCTTTTAAACAAGGATAACTTTAATATAATTTTTTGCTGGGTTCCAAGTCAAATTGGACTTATTGGAAATGAGAGAGCGGACACAGCTGCCAGGGATGCACTTGACCTGGAAATATCTGACTGTCAAATACCACCTTCTGATTTTAAACCAGTAATTAATTTCTATATGAATAATAAGTGGCAGAAAGAATGGGTTGAAAATAAAAATAAAAAGCTGTGTGAAATAAACCCTAGCATAAAAGAAGTAGCTTCTGTAATTTTAAATCAAGGCATGATCAAGTTGTCTTTACTAGGTCTAGACTGGGGCACTCAAGACTTAACCTTGGGTTTTTATTAATAGGCAAAGTTCCTCCTTTATGTCTTTCATGTAAAGTTCCTTTGACTATTAAGCATATTTTGTTGAATTGTACCTTTATGATACTGCTAGAAAACGCTTTTATTCAGAAACATGCTTTCATGGAATATTTGAAAATGTACCACCTGACTGTATTTTAGATTTTCTATCTTATGTTAATTTGAAATGGATTATATAATGTAAATATTATGGATGATACTGACATTTTTTTTTGCCGTGTAAATAGCCATGATGCTAACATGGCGTAAAAAAAGGTAATAAACAAACAAACTCAGACTGCGTACCACCATAGAAATGTAAGCTGCTCGCACCGACACAAGTGGTGTGTCCTTTAAACTGGAAGCCAATTCTCGTGCCTAGGAATTGCCCTTGTAGCCTTAGATGTGATGTTCATGACACCCGGAAACACTGGAGTGGTGTCCATGATGGCTGGAGACTCTTGGCAGCCATTATGGGCCGAAAAGTAAAGTGGTTTAAAAAGTGTTACCTACTGGTCTTTATAGCTCTTTTGTACTTCAGTCTGTGTAAATCTTTTATCTCTATCTATTTTTTGTATTGCTTTATTGCCTAGTTATTTTTTTTTAAGATACAAGTTATTAAACCTTTAATACTGTATTATTACACATTTTCAAACTAAATTTCAATATCGTAATAATACCTTATACCGTGATAAAAGCATTAGCAATTAATTGCACAATGAAAATTTGATACCGGCTTATCTGTAGTCACATGACACAAAGAAGAACCAGTTGGTTCAACTGACAGGGTCAGGGAAACACATGACAAGGCAGGAACCAAGATGAGATAACCCAAATAAGAAACAAAACACAAACACCAGCATTAAAGATTTCTAATATATATTTATATATATATATTAGAGATGTCTCGATCAGGTTTTTTTTACCTTGAGTCCGAGTTTGAGTCATTTGATTTTGAGTATCTGCCGATACCGAGTCCCGATCCGATACTTCTATAATACATAAAAAAAGAATAAAAAAGAGCAAAAAAACTGATCCAGGATGTTCAATAAGTCATGTTATATATATATATATATATATATTTCAGATAAATATCAGTCTTTTGAAGTTTCTGTTGATCAAAGAATTGATCCACCAAAATATTAAGCTGCATGGAATGTTTCTTGAACACCAAATCAGCATATTAGATCATCTGATATTGAAGACTGGATAAAATAATGTTTTAAAGTATTACTTTTTTTGTTGTATTTTTGATCAAATAAATGCAGGTTTAGTGCGCATAAGAAACTTCGGTAACACTTTAGAATAAGGTTCCATTAGTTAATGTTAGTTAATGTATTAATTAACATGAACAAACAATGAATAATACATTTATTACTGTATTTATTCATCTTTGTTAATGTTAGTTAATGAAAATACAGTTATTCATTGTTAGTTCATGGTAATTCACAGTGCATTAACTAATGTTAACAAACACAACTTTAGATTTAAATAATGCATTAGTAAATGTTGACATTAACATGAACTAAGACTTATAAATGCTGTAGAAGGATTGTTCTTGCTTAGTTCATGTTAACGAAAGTAGTTAACTAACATTAACTAATGGAACCTTATTCTAAAGTGTTACCGAAACTTCTTTCAAAAGCATTGAAGTCTTACTGAACCCACACTTTTGAACTGTAGTGTAGTTACAATGAAAACTATTATGTATAATTAATCTAAGAATCCATCTAAGATTTATTTACCCTCATGTCTTTAGAAACCCACATGTTTTTTTTTTCCTTCTGTGGAACACAAAATTTACAGAATTACGAGATTGACATGTACGCTAATACACACTGAAAGTTGTGTTAAAAGACTTATTTACTCCTGAAAGAGATTTCTTCCTAACAGACAAATCACTTGGCACTTTGTCACGCTTAATTAAGACATGATATAAGTCGCTTTGGATGGAACGTGTCAGCAAATGAGCACAAATGAGTAATTAGTTTGATTTGAAGCTGTGGTCTGTGCCCTCTCCATGCGATACAACCTCGAGTGACAAGTCTTGTTACAGCAATTTCTTCACCCCCTCACAGGCATTCTTTGCATTGTGGGAAGGAAACAGTGCATTTTCTATAAGACAGTATTCTGTATTCTAGTGTGGTTGTGTTACAGGCTGTGTGGATCTGTGAAGGCGTCTGCAGTCTGTGTGTGTATGTGTGTGTGTAAAGCCTGGACCCCGGTAACCATGTTTGACAGATGCACTCATGCGTTTGCAATTATTTACACACTGCAGACACACCGCTTTGGTCATCCCTTAAACTTGGAGAGAGAGAGAGAGAGAGAAAGAGAGAGATAGAAGAAGGACAAGAGAGAGAAAAAAGTGGAATTTGATAACAAATGTCATTTTTGACAACTTGTGACAAACCTTTTGTTTCTCACCCTTTCATGGTGGTGCTTCTCTGTATAATGGTGTAAAACAGAAACCCTTAAGTATTCTGTCCTTAAAACCGCTTTAAAACATAGACAGACTTATGCACCCACATTACACAAGAGCCCATTTTAATTGTGCTTCCTAAGCCGCTCAGGTTGTCACTTTCCCTGCGGTGTCAGTGGAATGTCAGAGGAACTATTTCAGCAGAGCTAAAATCAGCTCATAGGACGTCACTTGTTGTCATGTTGAAGTGATTCTCTTTTTGTTGTTCTTGATGTATTTATGATAATATCATTACTGTTTTTGAAAGTGCTTTTACAATAGTGCTTTAAAGGCATTTCTGTATTGATATTCATCAGAAGTTCTGGGCAGGGTTTGTTAAAAAAATGTAACCTCAGTTGTTAAATTCTGCCTTTAATTCACCCTAAACTGCTTATAGTAGAGACCCTGAACTTTGT
Source organism: Carassius auratus (assembly GCF_003368295.1). Lineage (NCBI taxonomy): Eukaryota > Metazoa > Chordata > Actinopteri > Cypriniformes > Cyprinidae > Carassius > Carassius auratus. Next base: position 42,962 of record NW_020525031.1, on the reverse strand, counting down.
TTTGTAGATAATTTCAGCCTTAGTCTTGATAACTATTAACTTTATACTTTTTAAAAATAACATTTTAAAATCTCCCATTGACCTACACAGTTGCTGAATGTTCAGCATTCAAAATCTTTACCTAAGCTTAATTTTACATTGTACTTATAAGCTTATAAGAATTTACTTTTGGAAATGTAAACCTAGTTACATGGTAGACAGTCATGTTGGAGTCCATGTTTAACATTTAATTTCCTGTTCAAGGGCATTACCAGAGGAGCAGGATCGTTCAATAATAACTTCCATTTTTATGTACCGACACACATATTGATTCTAAAATTAGTTGATTTTTTATTATGCTAATACTTAAATAATAATAATAATAATCCTATTATTATCATTATGTTATCATATTATCAGGATGGAGGCAATGGTGGCAAATATAAAAAGAGAATTGGGTGAGGGAATATTCATCAAAATCTGTGCATCTGTCTCATGTCTGACGTCACTTCTCTACAGTTCTGAGGTGATAATTGACTCGTGATAGCAGTTGACAGCATGCTCTAATTGGCCCTCATGTGGGTGGTTGACCTTTAGAGAGTGTGATTCTCATTGTATTGTCATCAGGATATTGTTGACACTCTAAACACATCTCACTCTGTGAAAGATGCGTGAAACCCCCAACCCTCAGAGGTGTATTATATCCGGGCAGGAACAAAAAAAAGGAAATAAGGGGATTGTAGTTTTTAACAGGATTGTACTCCATGGCATGAACCCAGGGTTTCATCCTTTATATTCTGTAGATTTATTAGACTTCTCAAAAAGTGCAGTGTGAGTTTATGTTTGGACCAGTTACCCTAATTCAAATACAAAAATGAATTTTATTCACCAGGGTCAGAGTGAGAGAGTTTCAGGACGGTTGAACTGTCACTTGTCTCTTTATGCCAGCGCTGTAAGTTTATATTTTTTGGTTATGTACATTAAATTTTATACTTTTGCAGACTTAAAGGTGCAATAGGAGATATTATTATATTATAAAAAAATAATATGATATTAAAATAATTAAATTACAATTTAATTTAAATTAGTAAAAAAATTAGTTTTGTGTGTGTCTATCTATGGAATAAAACATGGAACCCAGTTTGTGTGTGTGTGTTTGGATTAGTGAAAATGCTGCCTTTTGAACTAATCTGAGATATTAGCCTAACTAACAAGCAGAAAACAAAGTTGCTAAAAAAAAGTCCTGTCCATGGCCTTTTCTTCATCTCATCTTTGACCTTATCCTTCTCCTCATCCTTGTCTTTATCCTCATCCTGACTGAGAGAACTACTTACTGCTAGCAGCTGCCTAAGCTAAGCCTTGGCCCAAAGCTTGAACACTTCATTCACAATTATCCTGGCTATTTTTGCTCACAGTTTGGCAAATCCTGATGAATTTGGGCCATTTGTCTAGATCTCTATTTTCAGGCCTGCCTAGAAAATGATATACCAATGTACATTCAATAAAAAATACAAGCACAGAGAAACCAAACAATCCTAGTTGGAACAGAAGGAGCAGCTTACACAAAATGTATCTAACACCCTTGACACTTTTGTCCGAGGATTGGATTCTAGGTGTGATTTTTTTTTTTTAACTGGGAACTGTTTTTCCCCAATTTGCTATTTTCATTAAGTCCTTCAGCCTTACAAGATTTTTTTTTTTTTTTTAATTTAACTTCTGTTTAGATTTAAAAAAAAAAATGCTTATTTTCAGTTTGTACTTTCAGAGCTGCGCAATTTTTTTTTTTTAAATGGCATGCAAAGATGGTCTAAAAGAAAACAATAAGCCTAAATTGAATCTAACTGTCTGAAAAGAGATTCTAAACAAAGCGCAGCACTCAGTAAATGGCTATGGTGGTCTTAGATTTTATCATTGCATTACTGCTGGGGCTTGATTACTGTTCAGTGTTCAGAGAATAAAATGTGAAAAGACTTGTTGCCATAGTGCTTTACCATTTATGAATTTTAAGTTTACACTACTTTATACATTGCTGCCCCACCTAAACACTTTCTCAAACGTTTGAGCTATTTTGTCACGTTGCAAAACATTTTTTTGTTTTTGGCACCTGCGTTTGTATATTTTGTGTACATCTGTGCATTAGTGTGTTTTGTTGATGTTCTTTTTAGCAGAGGGCAGTGATTAGCATCGTCAATGAGAGGTGTTTGTCATCTGCAACAATTGAAATCTGCGTGTGCGTGTGTGTGTGCGAGAGAGGCTGAGTGGGTGGATGTGGATAACATGCTAATGATACTGCTGTTACACTTCCTGCATGACTCATCGCAGTGTGATCCAGCACACTCTCTCAGTGTGGGCACACACACACACACACACACACACACACACTCACAATCTCTTTTAAAGCCTGTGATTTGATGTATAACTGCATTCATTCTGTTCTTTCTTGAGGCATGCTGGGATGCTCATTAGCATCATAAACGGCTTTATCACAGACTGTATGTTCCTTCTGAAATGCTACTAAACTTTTTAGATGTGCAGTGAAATCTGTTCTGAGCACTTAACTGTGGTGTAAGCTATACTAAATGCTAATCAAAATTCATAATAATTTGAAAACACTGTTATATGTAATGTTTAGGAAAGCTTAAAATGAGTAACTGTTCATGCTAGTGGTCAACTGATACATTGCTAAGTGCGATTATTATTTTTAATTACTAGCATCGGCTGATAAGATTTTCAGGTTGGCTAGTAAGTTGTTGTGAGTGTGACTTTTATTTTGACAGCCAGTGCTTGTAAAACAATGTGAATTCGATGTGGACAGTGTCAGTAGACATGCACAAAGGAGCAAGTTTAATTCCTTGATTTCAAACTATATCCAGTTTACCTCTGCCATATACTGTGTAGTGTATTTAAAATGAACACTACCTGGTCCTTGAGAAAATACAGTCCACACAGATATACCAGATTACTGAGTGTACTGGATGAAGTGTTTAACTCACTCCCTCCTGGTACTTTCATAGAGGCCATTTATTCTGTGCCATAAGCAATGTTCATCTCAATGTTTTGATTTGCTGGATTTCATGGATTTCAACATCATTCATTCTGTGTCGTGCTGTGTTTCTAACACTCACAGTTTTACAGTTTTCCCAGGGTGTATGATGGAGAGCTTAGTGGGATAATGTGTTATATGTGATATGTGACTTATTAACACCCTGATAATGATTTCAAGCATCCTCTGATGCATAGATGCACATTTTAATCCTGTGACAAGCTTCATAAAAAATTGGGGAAGAAGTTTTCAAATTTGCATTCATGATTTAAGTAACTGTTTTTTCATGTCAAGCCTACAACAAAAAATATCAGAGATAATCATCTGAAATCTAAGACATTAGAATGTTTTAATATATGAATATAAAAATTCCCACCTCCAACCTAGTGTTACGGCCTAAGCCTTCTGAGTGTTGTATCTGTGTTTGTTTGTGATCTAATTAGTCTTTTCTCTTCTGAGTGTTAGGCTCCGCCCCTGCACACCTGTGTCCTGTTGCTCTGATGGCTCAACTAGAGTATATAAGAGAAGTGTGAACCAGAATGAAGCATGCAGCAGTGAATTCCATGCAGTGGTGAATTTTGCGTGCATCATGCTGTCCAGCCAGCCTCCGAAGAAAGCTGTGTTCTATTTGATGTTTATTTGGTTTGATCTATTTGTCAGTGTCTGTTAAGTATATTCTTTGACTTTGGTATAGTTTAATTGTTATTGTTACATGTGGAGAGTTGAGGTGAATGAGAGATGTGAGATTGCGTAATCGTTTATTAGTCCAAAAATAAATGGTTAAATTGCTGTTGGCCTCATGTCTCCTCTTATGTTGTGGACCCCTTTCTCAATGAGCATTTTTATAACAGGGGTTCGTAACATAAATGGGGGCTCGTCCCGGATTTTGTCCTGATTTTTCTTTTAAGGTTGATTTGATCCTGAATTGGATTCTGTGGAGCAGATTGGGGGTGATCCTACGTATTCTCCGGTTAGAAAGAGTGAGCCAGCAGGGCTGTGTCTGGCGCCAGTCCTGACGACGGTTTGCTGTTTATTGTTTTCTTTATTATTTTAGTTTGTTGTTTTTGGAGGTATTCCGGGGGAGAGAGTAATCTCTTAATCGGTACCCTCTGAAGACTAGTTAGGTTATAGTTAGCTTGATGGTTAGGTAAGTAGGACCGGAGTGCGTTGGTTTATTCTTTATACATTGGGTTTTCTTTTGTCTTCTCGTAAAGATGGCAACCTTTGAGTTGAGTCAATTTATAGATCAACCTAGTGTTGAAGTATTGGAGACATGTCGGAAAAATGATTTGTTTCTCATTGCTCAACATTATGAGATTTCTATCTCTAGAACACTGCGTAAAGAAGCGTTAAAAGCTTGTTTGGTGGTTAGTTTGACTAATAAGGGGGTATTTCCTTCTATGGAAACTGTTTCTGTTGCAGCAGCGGAGTTGGCGGCACCGGCTGCAGGAAGTCCTCCCTTACGTGTGTTGACTGGTGATCCAGTCACTCCATTGATTGAGGTTGGTGCGGAGGTAGGTCCGTCGTCTTCAATGCCTAAATTTGAACCTCTTTCACTTTCTACACAGTCGTCACCAGTAGTTAGTTCAGATTCACGTTTAAAGTTACGTTTAGCACGGTTACAATGGGAGACTCAGGATAGAGCTCAGGCGAGACAAGATGATTTGAAGCGTCAGATCGAGATGTATCGAATTGATGCAGATACAAAAGTGCGACTGCGGGAGTTGGAGTTGCAGGCTGTAGCAGAGGTACCTAAAAAATCTACTTTTAAAACATCTAGTTTGAAGGGTAATTCTGAGACACCAGCAGGTCCATCAAATTCGAGTATTAATTCTGTCTCAACTGATACCGCATCGGAATCTGTAGTAGCGCCGTTTTCAACTCATTTTGATGTTGTTAAAAATATCTCTATTGTTCCACCCTTCCGTGAGAAGGAAGTTGAAGCGTATTTTCAAGCTTTTGAACGAGTTGCAGTTGCTTTAAGATGGCCAAACGAAGTTTGGGCACTAATGTTACAGTGTAAACTATCGGGTAAGGCGCAAGAGGTGTGTGCATCTCTCTCGTTAGAGGAAAGCGTACAGTACGATGCCGTGAAAACCGCAATTCTACGGGCATATGAATTGGTGCCTGAGCATTATCGACAGCGATTTCGTACCACAAAGAAGGCAGTGTCTCAAACTTATGTCGAGTTTGTTCGTGAAAAGGGAATTTTATTTGATCGGTGGATCAAAGCGTGTAAGGTAACTGACTATAATTCTTTGCGAGAACTTTTTCTGATTGAAGAATTTAAAAACTGCGTTCCAGAACGTACTGCATTGTACTTAAATGAACAAAAAGTCAGCACCGTACAACAGGCTGCTGTGTTAGCTGACGAGTACGCATTAATGCACAAAACTGTGTTTTTTAAGCGTTCGTCTGAATTTGGGGGTCCCTCACCAAAAGAAAATGAAAATTTTTCTGATTCAAAAAATAGATGGGTTCCTACCAGTCCGAAGTCTAATAGAGAGTGCGGTTATTGTCACAAAATGGGACACATGCTAGCCGAGTGTCGTATCTTAAAACGTAAACAAGAGCGACAAGATTCTTCATCTTTTCAGCCTCGAGGTTCTGTTTTGGTAAACTCTGTCTCCGTCCTTCTCTGGTTCTCCTGCAACACCTGAGAGCTGTTTTCAGCCTTTCATGTTCGATGGATTTGTGTCGTTAACTGATAAGGTCAAGAGTCGAAAACCTGTAAGAATCCTCCGGGATACAGGAGGGTCTCAGTCCTTTATATTATCAGATATTTTGGATTTTTGTGCTGACTCCGCGTGTTATACCAGCGCGATTGTGCAGGGTATTGAAATGGGTTTGGTGCCTGTTCCTCTTCATCGCGTATACGTCTCTTCTGATTTTGCATCTGGGTGTTTTGAGGTTGCAGTTCGTCCCTCTTTACCTGTGAAAGGTGTTGATTTTATCATGGGCAACGACATAGCTGGAGGTAAGGTAATGCCGGTAGTGCAAGTGACTGATGTTCCGTGTAATGATTCGCAGGCTGATGTACTTGCTGAAAAATTGCCAGATGTGTTTAATGCTGTTGTGACGCGAGCACAAGCGAAGCATGATTATCAAGAAAGTAATATTCTCTGCGATTCTGTCTTCTCAAAGATTTTGAGAGATGATCTTATTTCTGAATCCTCAGACGCGTCTAAAGTGACTTTGAATTCATCCTTCTGCTTTGATCTGGCTGCTGATTTGCCCGTCTCGCGGGAAACTCTGATTGAAGCTCAGAGAAATGATTCCTCATTAAACAAATGTCGTGCGAGTGTTGAAAATAAGACCACGTCGTTACGTAACCAACAGTATTACTGGAATGATAATGTGCTCATGCGTAAATGGAGTAGATCGCTAAATCCTGAGCAGCGGGAAGACTGGAATTCGGTGCAACAAATTGTGGTACCTTTGAGATTTCGACTACATGTTTTAAGTCTGGCCCATGACCATCCTTGGTCTGGACACCTTGGGATAACTAAGACCTATAACCGGGTGCTCCAACATTTCTTTTGGCCAGGGTTGAAATCTGATGTTGCAAAGCACTGTAAGACATGCCATATTTGTCAGGTCAGTGGAAAACCTAATCCGGTAGTACCGCTTGCTCCTCTCTGCCCTATTCCTGCAGTCGGCGAACCATTTGAGCGTGTTTTAGTGGATTGTGTGGGCCCACTTCCTCGGGCTAAGTCTGGTTGTCAATATTTATTGACAATCATGTGCGTGGCAACACGTTTTCCAGAAGCCATCCCGTTACGGAACATAACTGCTAAGACTGTAACTAAAGCTTTAACGAAGTTTTTTACAACTTTCGGGTTGCCGAAAACTGTTCAAACTGACCAGGGTTCAAATTTCATGTCTCGCGTGTTTCGTAACTCATTAAAAGCTCTTGGAGTGTCTCATGTTGTGTCGAGTGCCTATCACCCTGAGTCGCAAGGGGCTTTGGAGAGATGGCATCAAACATTAAAATCGGCACTGCGCAAGTATTGTATAGAGACTGGGAATGAGTGGGACGATGGAGTTCCATTAGTCTTATTTGCTGTGCGTGAGGCCCGACAGGACTCGCTTGGGTTTAGTCCGTCAGAGCTTGTGTTTGGTCATAATGTCCGTGGACCCTTAAATATGTTGTAAGAGGAATTCCTTTCTACAGGTTCATTTGCGAAGACTAATGTCCTTGATTTTGTATCACGTACTCGTGAGCGTTTGCGTAACGCGTGTACTGTGGTGAAAGAAGCACTGTCTCTTTCACAAAAGAAAATGAAGAAACGCTTTGATCGAAAGGCAGTTGTGCGTAATTTTCTGCCAGGAGAGAAAGTTTTAGTACTGCTCCCCATTCCTGGGTCCACACTCTCTGCGCGTTTTTCTGGCCCCTATGTGATCAAAAGTAAGTTGAGTGAAACTGATTACATCTTATATACTCCTGAGAGGAGACGAAAAACTCGCTTATGTCACGTCAATATGTTGAAACCATATTTATGTCGTGTTGAACCAAAAGAGAACACCACTGAGGGTTTGGCATGTGAACCGGTGACTGAGTTAACCACTGAGCATATTTCCTTACTAACTTATACCTTGCCTACCGACACTGAGGATGATGGGTTGAATATCCCTATGGAAGCTTTACAAGGAGGATGTTTTGAAAACTCAGAAGTTTTATCTTTGCTTTCCTCTCAGCTCTCCTATTTAACGATCGAACAGCGAGGAGACATAATGAAGTTGATAGAAAGTTTTCGGAGTTTATTCTATGACGTTCCTCCTGGTACTAATGTCATCCAGCATGACATCGAGGTCGGCAGTGCATTACCCCTCAAGCAACATGCTTATCGCTGTCCAATAGGTAAACGAGAGGCAATGAAGAACGAAGTGAAATATTTATTGCAGAATGGTTTTGCTGTTCCGAGCAATAGTCCCTGGAGCTCGCCGTGCGTTCAAGTACCAAAGGCTGATGGGTCTTTTCGCTTTTTTACCGACTTCAGGAAAGTCAATTCTGTCACTGTGGCTGATGCTTTTCCCTTACCGCGTATTGATGATTGTATTGACAATCTTGGGGGCGCAAAATATATCACTAAGTTAGACCTGCTGAAAGGCTATTGGCAGGTGCCTCTCACTAAACGTGCTTCTGAGGTCTCCGCGTTTGTTACCCCTGACGCTTTCCTACAATATACGCGAATGGCGTTCGGCCTGCGAAACGCACCGGCAACGTTTCAGCGTTTGATGTCAATTGTCTTAGGTGAGGTTCCTAATTGCAATATTTATTTGGATGATGTAGTCATCTATTCATCTACATGGGATGAACACCTGTCGACCTTACATGTGTTTCAGCGTTTAGCAGATGCTTCCTTAACGCTAAACCTTAAGAAATGTGAATTTGTTAAGGCTTCTGTCACCTATTTAGGGAAGCAGGTGGGGAATGGTCAGGTACGGCCATTGGATGGAAAAGTGGCCGCTGTCCTTAGCTATCCAGTACCTACTACGAGGAGAGAGTTGCGTAGATTCCTGGGCATGGTTGGATACTACCGGTGTTTTTGCAAAAATTTCTCAAGTGTTGTTGCCCCCTTAACTCAACTGTGTAGTCCTAAAATTTGTTTCAGTTGGACTGATGAGTGCCAGCAAGCTTTTCTCTCTGCAAAATCTCTTCTTTGCAGTGCACCTGTGCTGTCTGCCCCAGATATGACTCGCCCGTTCCAGCTTGAGGTGGACGCTAGTGCAGTGGGAATAGGAGCTGTCCTGCTACAGGAGGGTGCTGATGGAATCGGCCACCCAGTGTCATACTTTTCAGCTAAGTTTAACCGTCATCAGTTGAATTACTCCACTATTGAAAAAGAAACTTTAGCTATGTTGTTGGCATTGCAACATTTTGATGTTTATGTGGGGTCCAGCTCTTGTCCAGTCGCCGTTTATACGGATCATAATCCGTTGGTATTTCTGCATAAAATGTATAACCATAATCAACGATTGATGCGTTGGGCTTTGATGGTTCAGCCGTATAACTTGAAGATCCATCACAAAAGAGGATCTGACAATGTGGTGGCCGACGCTTTGTCTCGCGGTTTGGTTTAGGTTTTGGTATGGTTTCATTCAGAATTATTTTTTCCTTGTCCTTTTAAGGAAGGAAAGAGAAAAGTCAAATTCTTCCTTTAGGGGGAGAAGTGTTACGGCCTAAGCCTTCTGAGTGTTGTATCTGTGTTTGTTTGTGATCTAATTAGTCTTTTCTCTTCTGAGTGTTAGGCTCCGCCCCTGCACACCTGTGTCCTGTTGCTCTGATGGCTCAACTAGAGTATATAAGAGAAGTGTGAACCAGAATGAAGCATGCAGCAGTGAATTCCATGCAGTGGTGAATTTTGCGTGCATCATGCTGTCCAGCCAGCCTCCGAAGAAAGCTGTGTTCTATTTGATGTTTATTTGGTTTGATCTATTTGTCAGTGTCTGTTAAGTATATTCTTTGACTTTGGTATAGTTTAATTGTTATTGTTACATGTGGAGAGTTGAGGTGAATGAGAGATGTGAGATTGCGTAATCGTTTATTAGTCCAAAAATAAATGGTTAAATTGCTGTTGGCCTCATGTCTCCTCTTATGTTGTGGACCCCTTTCTCAATGAGCATTTTTATAACAGGGGTTCGTAACACCTAGCAATCCACAAAGCAATGTGCTAAAAACATTTTAGCAATGGCATAGCAATGCTATGGCAGCCACCTGCAAGTTATGCATGGCCACAGTATTCAGGTCTTCATGAGTATGCAACATTTTAAACTATTAACTTCTTCCAGTGTAAAACATTTAGTGGAGATCATTACTTTGTACCTTTAAGGGTTAATAGAAATTGTCTCTTGGTTTATTAGGCATTCACACATCATTCTTGTTATGATTACACCCTGGATACTTTTCTTTTTACTCCCAGCTCTTTGGCAAGTCATTTGTCAATAAATCCCAATAAAATTAATTGTACATTTTATGAAAGCTATTAAATGTCTATTATGTGGGTGGAGCCAAAGTGCAGACTCAAATTAATATAAGGAAGCCCGTCTTTGTTCTCTAACTTACCCTTGACTCTGAGTTCTTTCAACCACATTGCCATCTTGCAGAAGTCAATAGCTTAGTCAGACCGTTTTATAATTTTCAAAGAACCGAGGACTTGCTTAACAAAGAACTCTTATGTAAATTGTAATATAATTGATTATTGATTAGAGAAACTAACGCCTCCGTCACTTTTTAGGGTTTTGACATGTTAATAAATCCACATATGTCCACATATTTTTTAAAAGTGTAATTATTTTATAAATTTGCATGATTTAAATAGGTCACTCATCAATGAACAAAACAAGGATGATGCTTCCCGTGATAATCAGCCCGCTGGTGTTAAATAAATGCTAATTTCGCCTCTGAAATAACACCATCTGTATTCATTTCATCTGCTCACTACAAAGAAATAACCTCCTGAAACCAATTTATTTTTCAGGGGAAAAAACCCTCTTCAATTCTTGAGTCTGAATGGGAAGATGACCCTCACCCCTCCAGAGCTTGTCTCTTCTTGCTGCTATTATTCCTGTATTTGGTTTAAATGACCTTCCCAATCACACGTCTGAACCAGACTATTCAACACACAGCAGTTTCTGTAAAATCAATTTGCTGGCCCGCATTTCGTCTTCTATACCTCTTGTTAGTGGAATTGTTAGTGCTTTTGTTCATATTGGTGACAGTTGATTGTGAGAATTGTCAAAGTGAATGCACTACTTCTGAGAGTCCTACATGTTTTTGCATTTGAGAGGCCTTTATAGTGACCTTAAAAAAAATTACAGCATCAAAACCGAGGTGAAATCAAAGAAGATTGGTTGTCATTTTATGCCATGAAATTGTGATCCAACCCACACATCCATGAGTTAAATAAGTGATATTCTTTAGAAAGCATTGAAGTCTTTCATGAAGATTCAAATGCATTCAAATGTTTCTATTTTTAAGTCCTCTGTTCTGATTCCACCGTCAAAAACCTCAAAAGCAATTTAGTTTGAGGCTGAATTTGCTGCTTGTGATGCCAATGGGAACACGTCTATTCCCTGCAAACTAAAATCCAAAAAGAAATAAATACAGAACTCCGGGAGTGAGGGTACTTAACCAGCTCTCTTTTTCCCATGTCTAGTTGATCTTCCAAACTGAAATGCCTTAGTGTGCAACAACCACATAAACAGATGCAAAATAATGTTTTTCTTTTACTTTGACATTGAGTCTTAGAATGAACTTTTGCATGTTCCATATAAGCCTCTCATCTTTTGTGCATTTTGTTCAAGTCAAAGTAATATTCCTCCATCCATGTCGCCGGCCTTGTCTGTTAAAGGTCTTGTTGTCATGGCCTCTGGGCTAGATGATGCGTGACCCGCAGACTCCAGAAATTTCACAGATGAGAAACAGAAGCCAATGATAGAGGATAAGCTTTGTCATTACTGTGAGATACACAGAAAAGATTCTCCTCCCTCTCTTTCCTTCTTCTTCAGCCTCTCTCTCACTCAGTCACTCTCTTTGCTCTGGGAAGCTGGAAATGGGGTATGATTTAACTTCAGGCCATTTCATTGTTCCCTTTAAGCTTCTTAGCTCTAAAATATTCATATTTTGGGCACAGGAAGCAAAATCTGTGACAGCACAGAGAGCAGACAAGAAGGAGAGTGAGAGGGAAAAAAGCACAAGAGTGTGAAACAGAAATAAGATATTTCTGTAGCTGATGTGTTTAGATAAGCTGCAGACAGGCTCGCTTTCCATGCTTATCTCTTTCGCTTTATCCTTCTCTGCTCTTTCCTGGCTTTCTGTTCATCAGTCACTTCTTTTTAAAGTATTAGTTCACCCAAAAATGAAAATACTGTCATTATTTACTCACCCTCATGTTGAGCCAAACTTATGTGACCTTTTTCTTTTGTTGACGGATGTGAATGAGGATAGGCCTCGTAAAGCTTCATAATTAGTAAAATATCGTAAAAGTGATCCAAACAGATTCACATTTTTTTTCGCTGAAAATCTTGACATCAGCCCCAGCTCTTCCAGAGAAGTACCTGGAATGATATGTAGTTGAGCAAAAAAAAAAAAAAAAAAAAAAAAAAAAAAAAATAGGTGACCTGTCTCTTTAAGTCTGTAATGCAGTGCACTCTATGCCTGTTTGTGTTTTAAATGGGAATCTGTTGTGGGGTTCAGTGTCGAAGCATACTGCACTAATTATACATAATCATATTGTTAGGAACTTGTTTCAGTGAGCTAGTGTGTATGCCACTTCTGACGCACATACGTCGCTTGTGTCATTCTCTAGGGAGTTAATTGGCAGTGATATAGTACATATACAATTGCACACAAAGCTCATTTGATTGGATTTAAGCCATAGTGATATATACTTGTCTCATCACTTTGTGGTTGGAGGCTCAGCTTCTTGCTTGCTAATTTAGTTTTTAAATGGAAAGTAGTGACACTGATAACAAAGTATTTGTTAAGACAAATGAAATTCTAATCAGAAACAATGGATAAAGAGAAAAGAACACCTCCTACTGGACTCTTTTTCTGCAAGTATAATAAATAACAGTTTTTTTTTTATGCAACTTTATATATATATATTGTTTGTTTTTGTTTGTTGTTTTGTTTTTGTGTTTTTTACAGAAATTTATATTTTTACACATTAAAATGGTCCAAAGTAACATCAAAAGTGAATATTTAATATTATATATATATATATATATATATATATATATATATATATATATATATATATATATATATATATATATTTATAAGAAAAAATGTATCTGTTTTCTACAAAAAGTTTAAGCTGCATGGCTGTTTTCAACATTAGTAATTAGTAGTTCAACATTACTAATAATAAGAAATGTTAGCGTGATTTCTGGATTATATGACACTGAAAAGTTTAATGATGACTGATGAAAATTCAGCTTTGCCATCACAGCAATATTTTACATTTTAAAATATATAAAACAGAAAACTAATATTTTAAATTGTCATAATATTTTGTACTGTATTTTTATTTATTTATTTATTTTTTAAATAAATGCAGCCTTGGTGAGAACAAGAGCATTTTAAAAAAAAAAAAACATAAAAAATCTAACTGACCTCAAACTTGGCAGTGTAAATAGCACAACAAATATTATTTCTCTTACAAGTTTTGGTCAATACAAAATATTTTGGGAACAAATTGAGATTTTACTTCTGGTTAGATGCTACCCGTGTTTCATTAACTTCATATTTGCATGATTACAGTGACATTAATATAACCATTAGGGGAGAAGGCAATATATTGCATGACCTGAAGTTTTAATCCCTGTATTCCTCAAAGTGGGACTGTTAATTCCTACCTAAATGTGTGCTGTCTGTCCTGCAGAACCTGTAAACTACCCTCTGACCTTTTGTAGTCACATAATCGAAGGCTGTGCAGGGCTGCACCACCTGAGGGCTTTGTATTACATGTATTTGCTGAACCAGCTAGGCACATTGCTACGTGATTTAATTACTTAATTATCTCTCTTGACTGAGAACATTTGTTCGTGAAAACAGGTATAGCCATTTCCATTGTTGAAATAAATATCTGCTGAATATACAGTCTCCAGAGTACTGTGCCTCTCTCTGCTTGTTGCACTGCAGCGTTTCACAATATTCTTCCAGATAATTGAACCTCAGATTTGTCATGTTGCCCCCAGGTGATTTGAGACTGTTGACAAAATATAAAGTCTTAGAGGCAGAGATAATGGGCAGCCAAAAACCTTACAGGGCCACAACTAAAGACAAGTCAGAAAAGTTGTTGATCAATATCTGCTTTTCAATGACCATTCCCTAAATTTTGTACATAGTGGTGCCTTGTTGCCATAGAAACACATTTCTTATTATTATCAATGTTTAAAACACTTGTGCAACAAACATATTTTTCATAATATTTTTTTGAGTAAATAGTTCAAAGTAACAGCATTTATTTGAATTTTTTTTATATATATATAAAAATGTAAGTCTTAAAAAAGCATCCTTGCTATATAACTGTATGTGTATATATAAATGTTAATATAAATTACTGACCGCAAAATGTTTTATGTTTTTGTGTCGATAGTAGGGCTGTGAATTTTTAAGTACTGTGGGCAGCGATTCGATTCGATTCATGATTCATACGTTTTTGATTCGATTCAAGAACAATTTTTGCAAATTTAGAACGATTTGATTCACAATCAAATTTGATTCGATTCGATTATAACGATTCAATTCTGCATTCTTTAAGTGCATTCACAGGATTACTTAAATGCTTCCCCTAAATTCTTTAAATGCTTAGTCAGGGGGCAAATTACACAGCAGCCTTTATGATTAGAGAACCATAGGTAAAAAACAACAACAACAACAACAAAAAACCTTTGTCCATTGTTAGATGCTAGTTTAATGATCCTATGGCATGACATGGCATACGTAAAAATATATGTAAGCCAAAATTTACAATTATGTATATGCTAACATTTTGTCACCCCAGGGATGTAGCCATCATTTCAGAAGTGACAGAAATGTCAAATACAATCATTTTATGTATGTAGCCTATATATTATCATAATCATTATAATTTGTATTTTTTTTTACAAGGAATTCTCTTCTGTTTTTATTACTTTTAATTTTCTGTAAGAAATCAAATACACTGCTGAACAATAATCAATCATTTTTAATCAGTATTTTTTTTTCCCTAATGGCAATTTTATAATTGTTTTATATACATTTAATTAACAATTATTTACGTTTTCTGCACAGAATAAGGTAGAAAATATACTTTATAGTTTCTGTACTGTAATGAATGATGTCAATTAGCACTGCATCATTCATAAATTGTATGTATTTATTGTGGGGGGTTTTTCTTAACGTTTCATCAGTTCGTTCTGCTTTTATTCAGTTTAGCTGCAGATAAAGCCTGGCGCGTCAATGAGAGCGAGATCACTTCTCTTTCAGTGTGAAAACTTCTTCTAATTTTCACAAAATGAAATGCTATAGTAGCTATTGAACATTTCCTCTCCATCAGCGAATGATGATTCTGAGAGAAAACACGCCAGATGTCTGTTTGCCAAAGCAACGAACGCTACTTTCATGCATCTGATTATCAGATAAACCTTGCTTTTATTTCATGGTCGTTGTTAATGCTGTGGTTATTTTAACAGTTTCCTTCATACATTTGGTTCATCAGCATTGTTAAAACACATTTATCATTCAATGGAACTGTGCATGTGATTTAGACACTTACATTTCTGATCTGTCCATGCAATAAATACGCAGCTTTCGACTGCTCGGGTCACTCAGTCAGTAAGATGCAGAGAGCCATTGACAAACTAAAGAAAAGTAAAACTTACTTCACTTTAGTATTACCGTATTTTCCAGACTATAAGTCACACTTTTTTTCATAGTTTGGCTGGTCCTGCGACTTATAGTCAGGTGCGACTTATTTATCAAAATTAATTTGACATGAACCGAGAGAAACGAACCAAGAGAAATTAACCAATAGAAAACATTAACATCTCCAGCCGCGAGAGGGCGCTCTATGCTGCTCAGTGCTCCTGTAGTCTAGCACTGAAGACGCCCTCTCGCGGCTGTAGACGGTAATGTCTTGGTTCTTGGTTCTAAATAAATGCGACTAATAGTCCTTATATATGTATTTTTCCTCATCATGACATATTTTTGGACTGATGCGACTTATACTCAGGTGCGACTTATAGTCCGAAAAATACGGTACTGGCCACGAGTCCCAAGGACTCGATTACTGTCCAAGATCGGCGAGCAAGCCAGGGCTTGTAATCGATACATCAAGAAAACGAGTGAATCGTTACACTTCTAGTCCATAGTGATAAATGCAATACAATTGAATTTGTGAAATAAATTGAATTTGTGATTTTTAATTTGCCATTTAAATATAAAGCTAAGATGAAAGCACAAAGTTCACCCGGAAAATTAATTTCTGTCTTCATTTACCCTGAAGTCATTCACGCTTTGAGTGCCTAGAACAGCGCTATATAAATGTAATGAATTATAATTATTCTGCACCTGTTTGATTCTCTTTGTATAATAATCAGTGAATAATGACTTAAAAGAGCAGTTTGAACATACTGCTAAACTTTTCCTTTTGTGTTTCACGGAGGAGATAAAGTCATACTGTTTTGGAGCAACATGAGGGTGAGTAAATGATGACAGAATGTTCATTTCTGGGTAAACTTTCCCTTTTTATTTAAGTCTTAGCTTTGTGTTTAAACTGCAGATTACATTTCACAGAAGTACATTTAGTCTCAATGTATTTGTCACATAAAATCATAAAATGAAATGTACCTCACAAGTCATCATTCACATCTGTATCACTGAACCCATCAGACTCTTGGAAATGCACAGATCTGTCCTATCAAGCCATGAACCGGGCACAAAATTGCAATTACATCCACTTAAAGGAAGGATTCAGCAGTACTCTGGTGGTTGCTGCATTAGCTGGGTGATTCACAGCGTTAAGTGGGATACGCGTGGACTGCTTCTTGTAGGCCTGCATATAAAACACCACACAATTGATATGCTAATTGGAGGAGTGGTGAGTGGGAGGCCTGAGCAGATAGATGTGACTCTCGCCCTGAGGAGAAGTGAGAGAGAAAAATTGTTAGTCCCAGACATTATTTTACAGATCCTCTGTAATGCTGCAATTAATAACATCTGACTGCTTCTTCCACAGTGTCTCAGAGCTGATGCACCTTTGAAACACCAGGTGTCTGCCAGGAGTTGCCACACAATGGCAACAGGCTGTCATCTACTTGATGTGTTATTGTAGACATGTCAGGATGCTGACTTACAGAGATAGCTGCTGGAGTCGCACCCCAATACTTAACAACTGGTGACAGTTTTTGGAGACTGGGGTGCAAGTACCAGTGATGTTTTGTTACAGTATGTAACGGGAAGGTATACCAACAGCCAGAACTTTTCTCATAGCTCCTTTCATAGGTATTTGTTTCTTCAGTAACTCCAGGGCTGGTGGGCATCTAAACTACACTTTTCAGTACAGTGACAATAGTTAAGAAACTGTTTTTAAAACAGTGTAGCTATAATTTTTTACATCACATTATTATTATTATTATTATTATTATTATTATTATTATTATTATTATTATTATTATTAGATAAGGCAATTAAGCACAGCTTTATTCATTTTGGGGGATCTGTTCATTCAGATGATTCATGTAAATGAACTGGTTCATGAACCGGGTTTTTAGGGTAACGCTTTTTTTTAGGGTAACACAAAGTTAATATTAGTTAATTATATAAGTTAACATGAACTATTAATGAAAAATACTTCTAAAGCATTTTTTTTTTATCTTAGCTGATGTAAATTGCAATATTTACGAATGTATTATTAAAATCAAAAGTTGTATCATAATATAATTTAATGGACTTGAGTTAACATTAACTAAGAACAGTTGTATTTTTATTAAGTAACATTAACAAAGATTAATAACTACTGTAACAAATGTATTGCTCTTTGTTAATGTTAGTTACCAATGTTAACAAAAGGAACATTATTGTAAAGTGCTACAAGATTTGGTCGAATGTAGATTAACCAAAATAATATCATTGATTGATTGATTGATTGACTTTATTAATCCAAAAGGGGAATTTACATGTCACAGCAAAGCTCACCACACAATAGGTAGATAAAATAAATTAATAAAAAATACTGCACAATACTGTATTTCATAAATCCTGCCTTGTTTCAACCTTGTTCAAGTATGCAATACAACAATACAAATTGACTTTTTATATCAAGCTTGTTATTCAAATATACACCCAGGTACTTATATGATATGACAATCTTAATTTCTGGCCCTTGTATATCCACTGGCGCTACTTGATGAGGATATCTACTAAAATCAACCACAATTTCCTTAGTCTTACTAGCATTAAGCCTAAGACAATTTGTTTCACACCAGTCCACAAAACTCTTTAAAAGCTCCCTATATTCACTCTCATCATGATCCTTTATATAGCCAACAATTGCAGAATCATCAGAGCATTTCCTTGAGAGGACAGTTTGTGGTGTTGTACTGGAAATCTGATTTATAAAATGTTAATAAAAACGGTGCTAAAACCATTCCTTGAGGAACACCAGTGCTACTCGTAACTACTTGGGACACACAGTTATGCATCCTTACATACTGTGTCTGTTTGAGAGGTTGTCCATCATAGTCCACCATTATCATGTTGTTTGGGAAGCTACAGCTTCAAAGAAGCTTCCCCAGTACCATAATTACTCAATTTAAAACACTGTTTAGGCCTTAAACTAAAGATAAAGCAAGTGTCCAGCATCAAAGAAATTCACTGAAAATGAATTGCTACAAGAAGTGGCAAATTAATTTAAATTAAAGTTGTGAGAAGCAGGGTTTTGGAACAAGTTGACATTGGGCGGAGCTACCGCACAACATTAAAAAAATCCATTCAGCTGACAAACTGTCTTCATTGCTGTCACTTTAATACATTTTGTCTCAGAGCATATTGCGACATTGGAAAGACTGTGGAATCTGTGGAAATGAAATGAATCCCAATGTGTTCCTCCTGACTTTCTCTGCACTGAGTCCATTTCATTCTCTGTATCTTTTCCCCTGTAAGTTCCCTGCTTACCAGAGAAATGCCATTCAGATTCAGTCCCTAGGATAGAACGGATCAATAGAGCTTACATGCCCTTCTCACTTTCCAGCACAGAGCAATCATAACTGTGCAGCTTTCAAATCCACATGTTCCATTCCCATACCTCCTCTGAGGCTTAACTGTTAACAGACCCTGCCAAACACACTTTGCTCTATGGCAAAACATGCATGGAATTCGTTTCACATGTCTGTGTACACAAACACATGTTCCTGTAGTTATGCATAAACGTCTGTTGGTCAGAATGGCTTTTGAATTTCCTATCACGTGTGTGTTTTCCTGATCAGAACTGGGGTGGGAGGGAAGTTCCGTTGTGGTGCAGGAGCGCAGGCTGCTGGTTGGGGTACATGGTGGCTGGGGTTGAGTGGAGAAGCCTCATGTATTGGTGCTGGAACATGTGGCCAGAGGGAGCAAAGGGGCCAGGACTCATGGAGCCATCGCAGGCAGCAGCTTCAGGCAGACCTCCACAGACAAACTCAGGTGGATACTTGGCCCATCTGGCCTACTAATTTACCTTAATTCTGAGAAATGTTTCCATACTTCCATGGATCTCTCTTCCAGTTGCATCCACTTTTACTGAAATTATCTTACCAGATATCCTGGATCTTTAATGATCTATTTTTCTTTTCAGCTTCATTCAACTTCAATGGTCTTAATTCTCATAGTTCTCATACTACTGTCTATAAAGAGATCATTGATTGGTCCCCTTGTCTGTACTGAAAATCTTCACATCTGTATTTATTTTGAATGTTTTTGCTGATCTTGCAATGCAGGTGCGGTCAGGCTCCAAAACTGACATAAATCAACAAAAACGTGGTTAGCACATAATATTTTGCCACCTTCTAAGTTTTCTAATAGCTTTGATCGAGGAACAGATTGAAAATTTTATTTAAATAATTTCATTATATATAAATTACATTATATGCCTATACTGTCACTTTCAATCCATTTAACACATTCTAGCTTGAAAGAAAAATTTTCAGTATATTCCACCCATTTTATTATCTATTTTATTCATAAAACTTTAAATATAGTGCATAAAATCAATGGTTCACTGTTATGCTTATTCTTTTTTAAATCTTTATTTTATCTTTATTTTCAGGAAACACAGCAGCAGGTTTTTCAAAACGTCTTATTTTGTATTCCAACCAAGAACACAAGCATTTTTGTTAAGCATTTTCATTTTGGGGTAAATTATTTCTTTAATATAAACACACTATGGTCTCTCTGTGGCCTCCTCCAGTTTAATGCTCCATCTGTCCTGTTTCAGTGACTTTAACTCTCAAAGCCACACTGGTTGTCCTCCCTAGTGCTTACCCAGCAGAGATCCCTTTGACCTCTCCTCACCTCGCTGGTTTTTGTCCCAGTTCCATCTTTTTTTCAACACAGTCCTTATCAAATATATATATTTTTATAAATTTTTATTTTTTTTAAGAATCTTTTCCAGAAAGTATTGAAAACAGTTCCACTTTCTAAATTAAGGTTTCTTGTGTTTGCACTCTGCATTTAATTAAAATGCCGGTAAGCTGTCGCTGTGCAGCACAAATGAGAAATGAGGGTTTGATTGTTGATGTCTGCTTCACTCCATCTGCTGTGAAAAAATGAGCCCCGCCCCCTACCACCACAGAGTCACTGCCATGTGAAATCTCACTGAAAGAGTCACAAGCACTGTTCATGTGCAGTGAGAGAAAGAGGTCTATGATTATCCAATGAGAGAAATTAGGTGTCTGAGAGAATGGAGCATCACATTCTGCCCTTTTGGAAGAGAGAGAAATTGGGTGTAATTATGGAGACGTTAGCAATAAAAAAATTAGCTGCACGTTCTCAACAACACTGCTGTGATGACTGTAGCAAATGTGTATATGAGAGTGTGTGAAAACCCGTCAAGAATGAGGCAAACAATCTGATGCCAACCTGTCATTTCCTAGATTAGATTTTGGCAAGAAAACCCGTGCTTAGAATTTCAACACTTTGTAGTAACACTGTCTGAAACAAACTTTTCTGAGTCCTTTGAGTTGTTTTTCTTTGTTTTCCTGTATGGAAAAATTGATGTGAACTTTTATTTTGATGTTTTTAATTTTTTGCACTGTGTTGTGCTCATCTAAGATGGTGTGTACATTTTCTCTGTAGTCTGTACCTGCTTATGTAATAATCTGCAATCATTTTTAAATGCTTTTTTGAGATTCAGAATCTGACTATAAGGACTATGACATGATGACTAGAGAATGCATCATAGCACAAACAAAACAAATAAATGAAATATAAATGCAATTTGAGTGACTTACCATATTAGAATGATAATGGTTTCATTCTAATGTTGCACAAGCATTAAACTCAGGACAGAAAAACAACTTTTTTAGTTTAAAACTGTGTATGGTTTGAAAATGGTAAGATACAACTGTTTAACTCTAGGGCAGTTGGAAAATGGGCCTATTTTCAAAAATAGTGGAGTTTTCCTTTAATTAAATAAAGTACCATTCAAAAGTTTTGAGTCAGTTCCAATTTTTTTCATATTTTTGATACAAGTCTCTTATGCTCTCTAAAGCTTACTTTACAATATTTGATTAAAATATTATTGCAGTTTAAAATAACTGTTTTCTATTCTAATATATATATCTCTATAAAGTGACGTCTTGAAATTCTTTTTCAGTTGACAGTTGGAAAAATCATGGAAATTCATTGTTGAGCATGTGTGGGAACCCTGTATAGGGCTTTATTCAGCAGTGCACTATATGGGATTCATACTGTGATTTCCAAACTCATAAAACAGTGAACTGAGACACCTGTGTTAATGAATGTCACTCAACTAGTTGTGTTTTTGGGTCAGTGTGGGTGTGTAGGTTCATTACTCAAGATTCCATGCTGATCTGTGATATTTTGGTGATCTCACACTCTTCTTTCTGCCTCCTGCAGTGATGGAGTGTCTCTTCGTGGCAGTGTGGAGCTGAAGATGATGAGTGACATGGCGTTCAGCATCGTCTTCCAGCTCCAGTATGTTTTCTCTTGTCCTCTTACCACAGATGGGCAGGTGAGTCATATGCTAATGATGCACCTCTCAGCATTTCTTTCTCGACTTCACTCAGGTCAACGAAATTCGAGGAGTGAATATCTTATTTAATGGTACTTGCACTATGTATTTTTTTTATACAAACTAAACATTTTGAGAATTTTGCTTATGAAAGAGTTCCAAAAATAATTTGGGAGAACCAGATTATTTACTTGTGTTTACCTGGCACTAGCAGCTGTTGAAATTTTCCTGAGAAGAGGTCAGGGCGTTTGTTGTGATTGATCAGTTTTTGTTGCTCCTTCGATTGTGTGCTTGAGTGTAAAGTTGATTGTGATTTCACTAAGTAGGATGTAGACATTTTTGTAATACTAAGGCTGCGTCCGAAAACAGCTGACCTCACTGCCATATGAGGCAATGACTTTACAGGCAGCGTTTTTGCACAAAGGCACCTCATGAAACTGATTCCGGACAGACTTCTAAGGCATCTTAACGGTTTAATGATCTGCAACAAAATAGAACAAGTTTTTGTTCTAGTGATAACTAAATTAATATATAATTACTACAATACTGATTTCTTGCTAGAACTAGCATCAAATGTGCATAAAGTTAGTCAGAAATATACTTTAACACACAAACTGACCACCAAACGCAACATTCAGATGGCATCTTTTTGTTTTTTAGCTCAACCATCATTGAATGGAATGCACAGGATTGTGGAATATCAAAGGTAATGAAGGATACATCTATGCTGCCTTCAAAATTAAAACAGAGGAAGGTACCTCCGGAGACAGGAAGTAAAACACAATTAAAATTTGAACGTGCCTTGGAATGCATCCTCCGAAGGCAGCATTTTAGAGCTTTCGGATGCAGCCTAAGACATAGACGCTCACTGGCCACTTTATTTTGTACACCTGTTCAATTATTTGGTGACACAAATTACTAGTCAGCCAATCACATGGCAGCATCTCAATGCATTTAGGCATTTAGATGTGGTGAAGATGATTTGCTGAAGTTCAAACCGAGCATCAGAATGGGGAAGAAAGGGGATTTAAGTGACTTTGAACATGGAATGATTGTTGGTGCCAGACAGCTGGTCTGGGTATTTAAAAAACTGGTGATCTACTGGGATTTTTATGCATAATCATCTCTAGGGTTTACAGAGAAAGGTCAAAAAAAGTGAAAATATCCAGTGAGAAGAACTTGTGTGGCTGAACATGCCTTGTTGATGTCAGAGGTCAAAGGGAAATGGGACTGGTTAGAGAAAGGCAACAGTAACTCAAATAACCACTTGTTACAACCAAGGTATGCAGAATACCATCTCTGAACGCACAATGAAAATTGCGTGCTGTTTCTCCATTGCAGCACTTCTGAGGGGAGATGAGACAAAAATGGTGTGCAGGTAGTTGGTTTGCTGTAGTTAGTAAACTTAATTTAACATAGCAGCCAGTTATGCACAAAGTAGATGCATTACATACATGCCTGATATGTAGTTTATGCAGCTTTGCTCTAAGAAATAGAGACCATCTCAAAGAGTCAAGTTAAATAATCCATCAAGTCCTGTCCCAAAAAAGACGTAACTTTGCCTGAATTAAATAATATGCAGCCATGAATGATCGCATGTTGGAAATAAAAGCACTGAATTTAATTCTCTCTCTGTTGTCTATGCTCATCGTTAGTCTTGTGAAGTCGGAGTCACTTAGACAATCCATCAAGATCCTCTCCCAATAAAGATGTAACTTTGCATGAGTTAAATAATACTGCCATGAATGAGAGCGTGTTGGAAATAAAAGCACTGAGTTTAATTATCTTTCTGTTTTAAATTTGCTCGTCTCGCGAAGCCACTTTCATATTGCTGTTCACTCAGCGGGTTCATGCTCAGGAAATGCTCCAGCACGGCCACTGCATGTAACTTTTAAAAAGATTCACATTTTAAAAGATTAAAATGTAATATATAACCATTATTTTGCTAATTAACATCTAAATAAATACAACTCTTTGGAAATTAATTATTATCACCGCGAGCGATCGTAGTTGGAGTAGAGTTGTGTGTAACTGCAC
The DNA here is from genome assembly GCF_003368295.1 of Carassius auratus. Classification (NCBI taxonomy): domain Eukaryota; kingdom Metazoa; phylum Chordata; class Actinopteri; order Cypriniformes; family Cyprinidae; genus Carassius; species Carassius auratus. The sequence goes on along the minus strand of NW_020525031.1, from coordinate 19,187 downwards.
AGATAAACGGCACTGTCAGCAGGCATTTCATAATCTAGAAGGACAAAAACATTATTAATAATTCTGATATAACATTCCAGTTGAGAAATGCAATAAAAAATGAGGTTTTATATATTATATAAATATTTTTTAGTGAATTAACATTATCCAGTGAATTATTCTTGACTCTGTAGCTATCAAACAGCTTATAAACCTACTAAAACGGTAGTTTAAAATGAAGTTGATATGACTACTGTCCTTTATTTATTTTCTCCATTTGAAAACATTAGACACACTACATTTATTTTGCTTATTGTTAATATTAGTGTTGTTTCTGTTGATGCTTTTTATAAATCAAATGTTTTTTAATATTGTAATATAAAGATTAAATTTAACATGACACATTTTCAACACCCAAAAAAAAAGATGAGTGAAAAGAGGAAAAACCAAAGTAAAGTATGTTCTTGCTTAACCTCAGTCATTTATTTACTTTATAACAGTAAATAAATATTGTTTCCACATATGGTTTATCGGGCACATAAACAGGCAAATAATTGGTATCGGTATCGGTAAAAACACACACACACACACACACACACACACAAAAACAATATCGGTCGATAACTAATGTCCATCCCTTTATGTCTACAGTGTACCCATCTTCTGATGGCTACTTCCAGCAGGATAATGCACCATGTCACAAAGCTCAAATCATCTCAGACTGGTTTCTTGAACATGACAATGAATTCACTTTACTGAAATGGCCTTTACAGTCACCAGATCTCAATCCAATAGATCAGCTTTGGGATATAATGGAACGGGAGATTTGCATCATGGATATGCAGCTGAAAAATGTGCAGCAACTGCGTGATGCTATTATGTCAAAATGGACCAAAATCTCAGGGGATTGTTTTCAACACCTTGTTTAATCTATGCCACGAAGAATGAAGGCACTTCGTCAGTCTTTTGTTTGTTATCTGGCTCGGCTCGGTGTTCATCTTCAGTTCTCTCTTCACAGCAGTTCGGTCAGTGTACTGTTTGAGTGCATGCATTACTCCGGGATATTGGTTTGTTTTAACTCAGAGATTGTCAGCCACATTAAAAAAGTTAACAACTTAAGTCATTTGTGGATTAATGCGTATTAGAGATGCGAACCATTTTAAAACGATTCAGTTCGATTTGGTGAACTGGTTCAAAAAGATCCTGTTACATTGGATGATTCGTTCGCGAACCGGATATCACAAACTGCTTTGTTTTGAACTCTCACAACAGACACAGAAGAGAAGACAATGCTGAATAAAGTCGTAGTTTTTGGTATTTTTGGACCAAAATGTATTTTCGATGGTTAAAAAAAATTCTACCTGACCGTCTGATGTCACATGGACTACTTTGAAGATGTTTTTCTTACCTTTCTGGATATGGACAGTAGACCGTACACACAGCTTCACTGGAGGGACTGAGAGCTCTCGGACTAAATCTAAAATATCTTAAACTGTTCCGAAGATAAATGGAGGTCTAACGGGTTTGGAACGACATGAGGGTGAGTTATTAATGACATAATTTAGATTTTTGGGTGAACTATCCCTTTAATGTTTCATGTGATGGTGAAGCTAAATTAACCCATGTCAGCGATTAACCCATAAGAGCCTAGACCAGTTTTCAGTCTTCAGTGTCACCATGTGATCCGTCAGAAATTATTATGCCGATTATGTGTGCACAGGTCATATTATTTTTCATGTTGAAAACAGTTGTGCTGCTTAATTTTTTTTAAATATTTTTATCATCAATTTAATAACACATTTTTTTTTATTAATAAAAAGTTCAAAAGAATAAAAATAAAGTTAAATAAAAATCTTTGTGTAACATTATAAATGGTTTTACTGTTACTTTTGAAACATTGAATGTATCCTTGCTAAATAAAAATGTATTTATTTAAAATATATTTATATATATACACATACATCTTAGGCCAGACATTTGAATTGTAGTGAATATGTAAATATATACAGTATATCACCATTCTGAAATGGTCATATTCAACATTTTGGATTAGCGTTTTCCAAATAAAGGACTCACTGACTACCTTGTTACATCAGAACATTAAATATAGAAGTTATTTTAGATAGAATAGTTAAGTCTGAGACCTCCAGTACAAGACCCAACTACTCTGCAGGGATGTTCTCCTTTTCTGTCCAGAGCTCTTTCTAATTGAGAATGGGTTTGAGAGATAACTCTTTCTGTCACACTCTCACTCTTTCGCTTTCTCCCCTCCCTTATCTCGCTGTCTCTCTCTCTCTCTCTCTCTCTCTCTCTCTCTCTCTCTCGAGCATTGCCATGTCTCTCATTGCCTCTCCCTGAGGAAATTAAACAACCATCCTTGACCAGACAGCCTCAGTAAATAAACATATTCGGGGTAGAAAAAAGGGAATCTCAGGTTCCAGGCAGCAAGCACAGAAGCAATTCAATCAGGCTTTATTCATCCGGCTGGACCCCCATCCTCTCGTTTCTTTGCTTAAGGCTCTGGTTCAGCCTTAACACCCTCAGGATTAGCCCTCTCTTATGAAATGACACAAATGTGGCTCTTAAGTCTATCTAGAACAGTCTCAGCACATATGCAGTTTCCTGAAGCCCCAATACGTCTCCAGAGTGCTTGTTTTTCTCTGCCAGGCAACACAGAAGGCTTTTAAAAACTCTCGTCTCTACAGATAAGTCTTGAGAGATATTCAGCCAATTACACGTGTGGGCGGAATCGCCAGAGTGCTCTATGGGATGGACACTCTTCGTGACCAGCAATATTATTTCCCACCTGCGAGGGCTAAAGATGTCGCCAATTAAAGTCTGTCAGAAAACAATATGCCGTTCCGTAGGCATGTTAAATGATAAATGCTCGGTATTTGGACTAAAAATGCTCATTTCTAAAATTCTGGCTCAGTTGGAACTGAGAACTCTTCACCATTTCAGATTGTTCACGAAGATTAAATTTTCTAGTAATTATATGCAAGTGCAAAGCTTTTTTTGGAAACTGAGATTTTCTCGGGCTGTCGAGGCTCCTGGTTGAAGAGACAGGCAGAAGTGTTGGACAAGTATCGCCTGACATGATCTGCACTCTCAAACTGTGCTGAGTTTGAGGTTAAAATAGAAAATTTCAGTGTGTGTGTGTGCGTGTGTGTAAATTCCTAATGATGTGTGTGAGCGAGAGAGGGTAGACAGACAAGGAGAGACAGGGAGGGATGGAGTAATTGCGTTATAGGTGTATTTATAGAGCGTGCTGAAGGAAGGTGTCTGGAAAGTCATCACAGTGACTAATAAAGGTGGGACGAGACTCGACCTCCTGAAGATAGAATGACCTGCCCTGCAGAAGCATTAAAGAGAGAGATTTTTCTTTACATTTTAACAGCTAATGGATTGAGAACACAGGCTTTTCTCCTGCCATCATATTTTGGTATAATGACTTTTAAACTGTACAATTAACTAAACCGATAAGTGATCTTTCTCTGTCACTCAATGCAAACATTTCAGCTAAAAATTAATATTTAATGTCCATTTATTTGTTTGGCAACCAACAAATACCATCATTGTCCTAATAATTCTCTTATAGTCTAACACTGTCATCATCATTATTTTTATTAATGATAATTTACTATTTTTATGTAATATATAGTGTCTGGGACCACATAAAAAAAAAACAGCAAAAAATAAAACATTGGAAGTTTAATTTAAAACTAGCAATAAAGTCTCAGGACTTTTTAACTACTTTAAACACTTATTAATATTTTTTATTACAACAATTGAAGCGCACACCAAATACTGAAATTTTGAACGGATAACCTATTAACTAAGAAAAAATGCAGTCTCAGACTCATTAATATAGATGTATGATTTTTGTATATATTCTGTACTGTATACAAATACTTAATAATATATAAATAAAATAACTTATATACAGTATATTATTTAAGTATTTTTATAGCATGAAGGTTAGATTAGTTTAGAGCTTCTAAATAATTATTCAACTAATTAGAATTAATTTACATTTGTCCTCAATTAAATGATTGTTTGTTCATTTTAACAACAATAAAACAACAATTTAAAAACATAATAATGGTCTGTCTCCTTCCTCCGTGATCTACAGGTGTGCTACTTTTCTGCATGAATGCACTGTGATTCCCTATTAATCGGTTCATAATGGCTCATGATGGCCCAAATGCTGTTTATTTTTTCCTTTCTTCTGGAGTCACAAGATGTAAAACCTGCATTTACTATTTCACCAGAAGGTGGAGCTGTGTAACTCACAAACAGGCTTCGCAAGAGAGTGTGCAGTGTTGAAGTCATACTGTGTTGACCACTATTTACTGCACCGCATGTCTGTCCAATTGCTCTTGTAATACGGTCTGATAGATTTGTTGAATGGAGCAACATTAGGTCGGCGACTAATTAACAAATCCACCACAAAACAGACTGCAGTACCTCACTTTCAAAGGATGTTAGAGCTCCAAAACTCTGTCTGACAGCTCAGACTTCTTAAGTTTGAGGAATTCTGAAGTGACTGTTTCATGCTTGGGTTTTGGTTCTTTTACTCTTTTCTTCATAGGGTTTGGTGGACCGGTACTCACATCCGTATCAATATGCACATGGAGAAAGTGAAAGAGAATAAAAGGAAAAAAAAAAAACCTAGAGGAAAGACAGTGAGAGACTCTTTGGCAAGTAGAAAAGGGAAGTTGGAATGTGTTTGTGAGAGGGATACAAGCTCAAGCAGCACTGTGAACCTCTTCCCAGCTGGATAGAGAGACTGAGGGCCGAAATCAGTTGCGCATAGAAAATGTGAAAACCCTGAACCTCCCACTGTGCATCTTAACCACAAAATGTGCTGAAATTGCACCGCACCTTGAGCATTTTAAGGAAGTTAATTTCATTGTTTTCTTTGCAAAAGATACATGGCAGATTGTGGCATCCTTTTCAAACTGGCAGTCAAAACAAGCCAGCATTGTGAAGAATTGCACTGTGCAAATAGCATTCAGAATGGATTTTTTTGGGGGGATGTGTTTGTGATGTTTTATCTTATTTGCATAATTCTTTTACTCAATCAAATGATAAAACAGCATTGACACGTAGCATGTGCAGATAGACATCACTATCAGAGGAATCAGTTCATTCTGACTCAGTTCTCACTGAGGAACTTCAGTGTAGTGTACTTTAGATGAGAGAGAGAGAGAGAGACTGACAGAGGGAGAGAGAGAAATATGAACTGCTTACTTGGCATGGTCTGATTTGACTCAGCACAAAGAGACTTGTAGTGCTAAATCTTGAGCACCGAGAATCTCAATCATCCAAGCCTCTGGCCTAAAAACACCATCTCCATAATATTGCTTTCTGCATTACTCTGATCAGCTTTTCTGTGCCTTACTAACGTATATGCATAACATTCCTTTGGAAAAATCCTCATCAACATCATCATCTGATTGACAAAAGAGGTGGTAATTTCATTAAAAGCAGACTTGGACTGTTACAATCATGTCATTTTTGGCTGATGATTAAATAATTGTCAATAAATATTTTTTTTTAAGCTTGTTCTTGTTTTGGCATTAGTTCATTTTTAAGTATAAAAGTATAAAAATTACAAGTATTTAAAATTGTATTATACTTGTTTATGGAACCCTGTCAGTCGTTATATTATGATATATTTTATTACTTTACATTATATATTAACACAATATTATCCACTTTTTTTTTTTACCGAAGAAATGTATCAATTCGATGGTGCTTAGAACGGCTCTCTCCTGAAGAGAACACAAAAAACCACTGCAATAACCCAACCATTGGGTTACGTCTGACCCAGGAGCACAAAAACACAAAAACTACCCACACACTAATGAAATAACCCAAAAGGCTCAACCCAGCATTTGGGTTGAAAAAATAACCCAGGATTTTTCTAGAGTGCATAACTTAGCACAAGGTTTATTTATACTCAACACATTCTCTAAGAATTGTTTGGTTTAAGTGTTGTGTTTCGTATGGCTAAAAAACTAAATTTATTGCATGTGTCTATTCTCTTATTATTGGCAATATGTGACTTATGGTAATTTAATGTGCACGTTGATCGCTGTTATCTCTAATAATTGCGGTCTGGTGATAATGTAGTAATCATGTCTGCCTCAGTGCAGGCTTTTGTCTCAGTCATTACCATAAATTCTTCTATTCTGCTCTCTATCTTTTTCTTTTGCTCTGTCTGTCGTTCTCCGCTTGAGTTGCAGCTGTACAAGACTGACAACTGATCCCCTGCACAGATAGCTCCTAATGCTGGTCTGTCAACACCAATTCTGTTACGAGGCAGCTCGAACGAAACCAGTCTTTGGCTTGAAATGCTGCTTTTAATGTTCCTGGATGAGCATCTGTCAGTCAAGCCGCACTAATGTAATAAAGTGTTGGGTGATGCTGAGGGACAGGCCAGCTTCTGGGCGATGTGGGGTTTTCTTGCCGGTCCGCCGCTAGCTGTGACTCATGGATAATGTAGAATGAGCCAGAAACTGAGACTTTCCCATTCCTGTCCTGCAGCCAGTATATCATTTGTGTTACAGCAGCTTTCATCTGAAGACACTGATGCTGGTGTGAAAAGGGGCTTCTCCTCTGAGGCCTGGAGGAAGGGTGAGCAGTTTCGGTCACATAATTGTGATTTGTAGTAACAAATGCAATGCAAATGGGTCCTGACATGCTCACGGACACACTGAGTGAGTAATGATGCCCCATCCTATCTGGTGACCTACAGCAGTAAGAAAGATTAGTAATGAATAATGATTTAAACATTAAACTGTTCCTCACACAAAGCTATTTTAAGACTTCATAAAACACGAGTCTATAAATAATAGTTGGGTTCAAGATGAATTGTATGTTGGTCTGTTTATTGTATTTATATGTCTTTAATTAATCATAAACAGTTAGGAGAAAATCTAATGTGTGTCAGTTAGAGGTCTGCACAGGCTTTGAACTGAAGGCCAAACCTGGCCCGTACCTCAGATCGTCTGACCCGACCTGACCCAACCCGAGTTCTGTGTCAATTTGGTAAACTAAAAATAATCAATCTTCATTTTTTGTGTTTTTTTTTTTCCTTTTCTGTGATGTATGATTTTAGTACACTTAACGTGGTATAATATAGGGGAAATTTTATAGTTTTCGGAAATTTTCATGCAAAAATCATGAAATCCTGGTGGGACTATTTAGTGTTTTTTATTATTATTATTATAGCTTGACATACTTGTCTGTTGTATGGACTGGAGCTTGTGAAGAATCTCTCCTTTTGTGTTCCATGGAAAACATAACAGTATGCATAAATGGCTGAACTATCCCTTTATCCTCTCTGGCATTTGTAAAAGAGTCTCTGAAAAAACAATGGAGGAAGTGTGAAGTGCTCAGTCAGATTAACCTTCAATGGAATTCATACCATAAGGCATGAAGACCAACTGGAATCAGGCTGTGAGATCACCTGCGAGTTTAGCAAGGATAATGATCCATTTCGGATTTGACAGCCATTTCTCAACATTTTACTCGCAGTGGAGAGCCGCAGAGGAGGACGTTCCAACGGATGGAAAAGCATGAAAAAAGAGCATCTAACTGAACAAAGCACTTCAAAATCAAATAGACCGCAGCGGCCATGTGGGTTGAAACATACAGGGGGCGGACACAACAGTTTTCAAAAGAACAGCTCTTTGACAGCATCTGAAAATTGATATTAATACATATGGAACACATTTTCAAACAGTGCTCTAGTGTAAATGAAATGTAATGTGTCTTGTTGCAGAGGCAAATAAGAAGGTCACCAGTGACATGCTGCAGGTCAAGGAGGTCTATGATACAGAAAAAAGCTTTTTGCTAGCATTCCCATTCATCTCAGTGGAAGTTGCTTGACTGACGCGGGATCTTGTGGAAGAAGTCGGTCTGAAATTCGACATTTATGAGCCGAATCTATTTTTTTGAAATTTTTTTCCCCTAAGTGAATTATTCAGTCACTTTCAGTGAACTTTATCCACATCGTCCAGTTTGAATATATGCAAAAAATAAAAAAATAAAAATAAATATTAATAATAATAAAAAATCGGTGAAGGTTGGTTCCATAGTAAATTTTATTTTATTTTTTACTTAAAAAATATATTGTTTTTCAAATAATTTAAAATCAGTTATTTTTATTCTAATTTATTATTGTATTTAACTGATAAATTAGGAAAACATCAGACAGCTATTTTTGGCTGTAAATGTAAAACGCATTTGCCTTCACAATTTTATAGTTTTAAAGTGAAATTTATAGGCCTATCCTAGCCGTACTAAGCATTCAAACCTTGAACCCTTGCTGTGGGTAAGTTAATGTTCCATATCACACAATTCTAGATTAAGATCTTAACCAACACTCTAAGAGCAGCGAAGCCATTGGAGCAGAAATCAATGGAGCCTCTACAATTGATTTACCACTAACATTCAGCTCTTTTACAACAGCACTGCTACATGATTTATTTTTGCAGCTAAACCCTGCTGATTAAATTTCAGCCTCCATGTTCCATCGAGGAAGACACTTCTTCTGTTAGTCAGTGTGACCTGCATGAAACTCAGGAGTCTAAGAGCTTGGTGAAGCTCTATTAGCCCTACACTTTGCGTTGAGTAAATCATGGCCAACTTACTGCTCACATGGCGTATAAATTATGCAATGGTATCTCACTGTTGCACACCCCATATCAGTTTAGATTTACGCATGCTCCTTCACATCTGTGGCAAAACACAACAGCATTTCTGCATTTTTAAAGGGTTGCTGATGTTGTTTTAATTGGGATCAAGTCTTGCGATTAGTTTTTTATGCGCTTAATAAATAATTTTCCTCTGTCTCTCTCTTTCTCGGTGTCTACGATGTTCATTCAGTTCCTCATTAAGGCCTGATTTTCTACAGGCTGTCTGACTGCCCTCAGTCAGTCCTGCGATAAAAAGACGATTTAGGAGTAGTAATGCTTATTTATACATGTTTCTTTTATTTAAATGTTTTCCCGTTCTGTCGGAAATGTCACACAAATGTTAATTAAATGTTAATCAAACATCACACAGTAAAAGAGCCCATGTCTTCACCATTGTGCAGATATATTTAGCAGTACAGAGAGGTCAGTCTACAGCAGGGTCTGATGCCTTCGCTCCAGGGGTTTGCATGGGAGAGCAGGAATAGGAGAAACAATGGTCAACTAATTAGTATGAATGTCAATTTCTCCTACTGAGAAGTTCATAAATCTACTAAACAGCCTACTGGGAGTTCACCCTGTCACACTGAGCCGCACTTTCCAGACCTCCCCTGTGCATCTGCCTGCACTGATCAATGATTCCATAACATACTTCTAAGTGTGCGGGAGAATGAACAAGGCCCTCCTGGAAAGTGAACAGAAACCTGTAGGATATTCCCATCCATGCAAAAGCTAAATATCAAAAAAAAAAAAGAAAAAAAAAAAAAGAAAAAAAAACACGCAAAATTTGTCAATAAATAAATAAATAAATAAAACCTTTTACTAAACTAATGTTTCAGATATTCGTATAACAAAATATCATGGGGGCCAACTGGCAACTTAAAAAAAAAAAAACGCCAGTGTTTAATGAGTTGACATTGTTTTTCAGAAAAAAAAAAATATTTTAAGATTGTATCCCATCCATTGAGAACCACAGAGCTAAGTACTGTTACCTTTGTCTTCCTACTAAGTACCTCTAAACTTGTTTTTACACTTGAGTTTCTCTCAGTCACATTGGTTTTCTCTATTACCTTCCTTCTCATTCTTTACATCCCCTCCATCTCTTTTCGTTAACTATATCTCTCTAGACTTTACCTAATTTAGGGTCTTTCAACAGAGTTTAATACTTTACCTTTTATCTGTGTGATTCGGAATGAGGATAATCTCACAGTGGGTAGTATTCCAAATTCAGCCGTTTTTCATATATTGATATCACATTGTCCTTATATATTATTCATACGTTTTGTGTTGAGTTCTTTTGATGTCTGAGTCGAGTTCACTTGCTTGGTGTGAAAGCATTTTTCTAGATGCATCAACAACTTTTTCATATGGATCTGATTCTGTATAAAAACAATTCATCCTAATTTCCATAAGTTAACTGCTGTTGATTAAAACACAGTATTATTCAAAAGTTTGGGGTTTCGTAAATATCTTATTTTTTACCAAGGCTGCATTTCATTGCTCAAAAATACAGTAAAATTTTGAAATATTTGTACAGTTTAAACTGTGTTTTTAAACAGTAGTGTAATATACAATTTCTGGTTTGAATAAAGTAATAAAAACAAGTCTGAAAACTACTTTTTAGACTTCTTCGTTTTGGAAGTTAGAACTACATTTAAATGCAGGAGTGGCTCCCATAAATAACCTATTCATGTGTGATGAACACAGGAGTCACTCCTGAAATTGATACTCATTTTGATGTCTTGCTGCAGTAAACAAAGCATGAATATGAGGAGAAACCAATTTAATTTCGCCTATTTTATGTGGAGGAAAATTTAAAGAGAGACCCCTGGCAATTGTTAGCAGACGTGTAAAGGCACAAACTGTAAAAAACTGAAGAGTCCCACAGAGTCACTGAATGACTTTCTGAAATGACATTTCTGCACACGCTTAATGTTTTAATGAAAATTCTGTCACTATTTGGAAAGTGGACAGCTCTGTTTAGCTGCTGTGTAAACAAAAACCAACCAACCAGCATTTAACAGGGAGTAACAGTGGCTCCTTAAACACTTATTTATTCATTGAACCTTGCCATTGTCTTTTGTGTTTCTCTCTCAAAAACGGTTTCTCTCTTTTAATTATTTAAAACAAAGTTTCTGACACATTCATCACTGTTCCTTCTGAGAGTTTTTAAACAAAGACAAGAGACAGTTCTGAGAATGTGCTGAGCTAAAGACTCGACACAGCATGTGCAGGAAAGGTCTGGCATCAGCCTCTCACCATGACGGCGGCGAGAGCCAACAATGTATTGCCTTGTCCCTGCCACCCGCCACATGCCTGAGCCGTCCCTGAGGAATACGCCAGCCAAATGTCTGAGAACACAATTTCATTCATCAGTATGCTGCTGTCTCTGCCGTCGCGGTGGAAAAGGAGTTGTCAGACTACAACAGTTTCACTGTATATTCGAATCAACTTTCGGTTTTAGTGTTATTTCTGCAAAAGCTAGATAAAAAAATAAGGAGGACCGAATGATCTGTCAGACCTAATTGTGTGTGTAGTTGTTCTGCTTTTTGTAATTCAATATGCCTTCCTGTAATCGTTTTGGTGTCTTCTCAGCAGTCCAGGCTCTGTGGCTCTCAAATGGATTTTTAGTGTTGGATTTCTAGAATCTTCCATTGCCTCTCTGATGTCCTGTTTTATGAATTATGGATATTCAGCTGTCTTATGGCTGTGAATTTGCTGGCAGCCATCTGTCAAAGACGTCTGGTCTTTCACCTTGATTGGTTTATGCATTTATACATGTTTTTTTTTTTTTTTTTTTTTTTTGTGAGGGCTCCAACCTTTAATCAATTTCTAATGATGAATTTGGTATTAATTCACTCTTTGCAGTTTTTTTGGCATTCTTATGCTTCTTTCTGCTTATAAACACAAAAAGCTTAATTTCTGCCTCTGGCAATTTTCTGTTTATTGTAATTGTATTCTCGCATGGCAAAGTTTTCCTTGTTTGCTCTTTAAAATCATTTTAGCATTTATGTTCTTGAGACAGAGCTGCGATGTTGTGAGTTTTAATGTGGAATTCCTGTTAGTTATGTGCTACAGTGAATCTCGATTTGATTTCTCTTTGATGCTTTTCTTTGTCTATCAGATGCTCTCTGCTGCATTGTTTAAAATGACATAACAAGGACTTCATAAGTGTCTTGCAAAGATAATCGGACATGAAATATAAGCCATGTAAAGAGGTGCACTATTGTAACATGCTTATCAAATGATATAACCACAGTTATGTTCCATTGAGGTCTTTCATAAATTATTATATGATTATTTTATTTAGTTCTTAATATGTCTATATGTATAATCTTTTCCCGCCTCATTAATTAGTTTTTTTAGAAGTTTATTAATATTTAAAGGGGTCATGAGTTGAGAAATCAACTTTTACTTCAGCTTTTGAAATGTAAGAGGTCATCATACTAAAAGAATATCCCATAAGTTTGTACTTTTTTTGACAGCAGGCCCAGTGAAATCCAGATCCTTGAATCTGCCTACCTACAGTATGACGTAATAGATAGTTCAATCAAACTGTCAAGTATATTTATTGCAATTATATTGCAAACAGTTAGTGTTGGTGGTATGGGTATGTTCTGGGCAACACTCCACACACCTGTCCATGCAGCTGTGCTTGGACAGAGCAGGGATAGCAGCGAGACAACCCCCCCCCCCATGCATAGATATATGCATACATAATTACAATTCACAGTAACATGAGTTGTAAAACACAATGTGAGAGAGAATGCATCCAATGAAAGGACTGTAAAGAAAGAACAAAGTTAGATCAGATTACAGGTTCAGTTAAGTGGAAGTCGGGGTTGGACGAGGGAGGTAATTGCAACCAGCGATGCGATGAAAGAGATGCTGAAGAATGGGAATTTAAATCAACCGCTTGTGATAGGTGTCAAGACTGGATTGGTACATGTCAGGAACAGTCGACTGTCCGCTGATGCCAGCTTGACTGACATGGCCTGCCTGAACTAATGCGATGCTGAAGGTTAAACACCGCCTTCACAAAAGAATATCAACGCCTAATTCTGAACCCCCGCACACTGATTTACGCATGATATAGTAAGTAAATAACATAAGTGGCGCTAAACCAGAGCGAGCAACCAAGGATGTAGGGTTTCAGAGCGAACTGCTTGAACAGCTTTAAACATTAGAACAAAAGAACAATTATCGACAATTCCAAATCGGAAAGGAGATTTTCAAATTTGGGGCTAGTAATCAAGATTGATGGTCAAAGAGATGTACAGCATGACCATCACATGTAAATCCATAATAATAATCATTATCACAAGCTCTTTGGATTGCCTTTACCCACCTAGAGAAAAGAAACAGACTAAAATTCCTTTAAAGGGACGTTTAACCTCTGGTTAGGCACTCAAAAAGACTGTAAAAGACTTATAAATTAATATCAGTCCATTGCGTGACTCCATATCATATATGTAACTCACACATTGGACTATAATGTTTCTAATCACTTATTGTGGATGTCTTTTTAATAACTTGAATAGCTTAAGGGTTCATATTCATGTTTAGTATATGTGTGTTTGAATCTTCTTGCTTGAAACGTTTCTGACAATCAAATCTGTGTCATATGTATCAGATTCTTGTTATAGGAATCATGTCCAAAAGTATACACTGCAAGAGCGGAAAAATTTGGATCACATGATTGATAAGATGACATTTGATTTATGAATGGGAAGGAGGAATATACAACGCCCTGAGCAAAGACAATATCTAATTGGTTAAGACACCATTTGGGAGTTGTCCCGCAGCTTGGTTCAAATATTCAGGAAACCATCAAATTATGCTCTTAGCTTTTGCTTTAAGTGTTAGCTTTTAGCTTTTGCTTTTAGTCATGCCAGCCTTTTAGCTCTTTAGCTTTTTGGTCATGGCTTGTAGCCGTGGATTTAGTCAGCACTTTCAGCCATGCTTTTTGCCATTCCTTTCGCGTTCTCTGAGGGCCCTTCCAGCGTGCTTCGGCCTGCATGCCCGCTGCTACTTAGCAACAATGAGAAGAAATGCCACCTAGTCTTGTCAAACTTTACTTCTATTCTTTTACTTTAGTTTCTTTTCCGTTGAGAGTTTTGTGTTCTGAGTTAAGTTTTGCCAAACGCTATGTCTTCGAGTCCATCCTTGAGTGCCTTTCTGAAACTTCATGCAGCCCACAACTCTGTATCTTCAGACAATTTCCAACGACTGGCTTCCCAAGACATCACTTCAACGACTACTGAACTTCCAGCCAATCAGCAACCTTGAGAAACCCTCTTTTCGACAACAACAAAGGGAACCCCTTTACATAGGCAACACAAGTAACTTACCTCCAGATTCTGAGCTGAGCTGGTGCATTTCATATAAAGTTTAACCTCATTGTGGAACTCAATGCGGGAGTTAAGTGATCGATGGTTGTTCCTGTCTACGCAATTTCACGTTTTCTGTTACAGTAATTGTTTAAGTTAATTAAGGAATAAATGTTTGGTTTGTCTCTCCCTGCTGGCTGCTCTGAGAATAACAGAATAATAGTCTTTACCATGTGACTGATCATATGACTAACAAGGAAATTAGCAAGGAAATTAGCACTTACCATGCTGGTATTCTATTCTTGAGTCAGGACGCAGTGAATCAGTATCCATCTGCATTCATCCTTGGCCTTTGATAGCTTTGTCGGTATGTTTTATTGTTATTGTTCATATTACCTTCAATTGCATTTGATTAATTTGAAGTTTTGTAATTTGTATTATCTGAGTGCATCTTAGATGTATTTTCTCGTTAGACCATATGAGAGCCATTGATACATTTATCATTTTCATTTGCCTGACAGTGTATTTTTTTTGTGTTATCTAATAAGCAGAAATGTTTGATCTAGATTACAAGATATCTGAAAGATTGATTCCTTTACGTACACATTTGGAATCACAATTCATATTGTTTATTGTTCTCTTCTTATTTCATACTTTTACCCTTCCCTTATTAAAGTATGAAAAGGAAATTCCATATCTGTGATGTTGATAAGGAGCAGTTTAGCTTGCTGTTGAAGTATACACAGGACATACACAGTATGGAAAACAGTACACGCGTATTGCTATAAACTTGGTATTTTACATTTTAATTTTCTTAAACTCATTCTTTACTTTCTATCTTGCTGCAACTTCTATCAATGTGTTGAATGCAGTCGTAGAAAATTGATTCTGTCCAAATTCCATATAATACCTTAAATGATTCCCTTTGAACTAAATTAACCTGTTTCCCTTACATCGAGTCTCCAAGCAATAAACACGACATTGAAGATTGCAAAATATTGTGCAGTTCCTGGTTATGGGAAAACACAGTCACTTCCTTCCTTCCGTGTCAAATATTAGGAATGCATGGTTGAACTTTATTTTTAATGAAGTTTCAGCTCACGTGAGTAAAACATTTGTTCGCTTCATTTCTCAGCGGATTCCTTTGTAAACAAGACATAGGTCGATGCTGGATTTGCAGAGAGACTGAGATTAAAAAGCAATGCTGTGCTGTCTATATTGGATCCAACAGGAATTGCACAGCACACTCACGTGAGTAAAAAATACTGTTCTTGTAATATGTCACTATTGCTTTGTTAGGGATTGCTTGGTTTGTCCTGATTAAGTGCATGTGTCTAAACAAAAAAGGACATATCTTGTCAAACAGACACACAGTAAGTTTACTATGCAAAAATAATAAAGCCTGTTCATGACCCCTTTAAATTCAATTATATAATATGGAACTTATATATGTATGATTTCTATATTTCATTTTAAGATTTGACAATTTTGTAATTTGTGAAGAAATGCAAAATTAATTAATTAATTTATTCAATTTTGTTTCATTTGTAAATTTTGTATAGATACATTTTGGTGTAGTTAGTACATTTACCATTTTCTTACAGAACTGGTAAGATTTAAAGCTTCAGAACAATTCTACGGTAGATTCTGCTTGGATGTTTTATTCAGCTGCTTTAAAGCAGGTTCTTGTGCAATGGCAACACAGTTCTGACTGAAGTTTGCTACATGACTGGACTTAGGGAAGGATACTTCATTATTATTCCGCCTGCTCATCCCCTTCCCATCAGTCCTGCTGGCAGTCCCAATGTAGCATAGCGCACACCCGCTGACAGTTCTTCACACTGGGCTGCAGCTCACGGCCTCCTTACCCGAAGCCTCGCTCCAACCTCCACACCACCAGCCACTTTAATAGCTCAGCTTGTTACCAAAACCAGCAGTTATCAATTTGTTCTCAGAGCTGGCAGTGATTCCGCCCTGCTTTGATTTATTGTGTGGAAGCTGAGGGTAAGGGCTGTTGAGATGTGTGTTTTATGATCATTGCCTGACATGGATGCCATGTCATTGTTACTGTCTGGGCACATTTGAGTTTTCTGCCATTTTAAAGAGGCGTATGTCCATAGGGTTTGTTCTGAACAGTGTTGAAATCATACGCAATACCCTAGATTCATCACAATTCTTTGAAAAGCCACAGCTTAAGTTTATATCTAGTAATGGTTTGATTTATTATAATTAATTCTTGACTTTCTTGCAGGTCTCAAACATACGTTGGATGCAAATAGTTTGAATACCTCTAGACATTTTGAGTGACTTTTTAACAGCCATGTTTCAGTCTACTATTTACAAAAATTCAGGCCACATTCATATTTCTGCAAAATATTTAATTAATCCAGATTTCTCTGAGCCTCAATGTTGTTGTTGTATATCCATGCCATTTCTCATTTTTGAGGCAATAGGCAGGAAAGATAGCGATTAATATGTTATATAAAAGACATAGTTCTAATCAGAGACATCTCCAGAGAGATATTCAGCATCAGTCTCCTCAAAAGATTTTGCGGGAAACGTTCCAGAATGAAATCTTGTTGACTCCAGTGAGAGGGGAGCTTGGGAGCTGACAAGAAGGATTCAGGGTAAATTATGTAGCAGTGATTATTTTCATCTTCAGACCATGTTAGGTTGAACAAAAGCTGGGGAACTTCAGTCTAAATATCTGAAGTGTTCTAAGGATTTTGTAAGGATTTGTAGGAATCGTCTCCATAGTGGAAAATTGGCTATATGCCGAGTCTACACCTTCATGAATAGAATGCTCTTAAAAAGAAAGTGTTTCTTGGAGCTGGTGCTTTAATTAGAAATATGGTATTGATATCCCAGCATGTGCTATGTACCTCTCCAGGTGTCAGTAATGGAAAAGTGCATATGAGTTAATTTTGCTTTAATGACAGCACTTGAGCTACATCAGCTCCACAAGGTTGTTGATGATCATATTCTTAAACATGATTTAAGAATGAGCCAAAGAGCATCTTGAGCTTCACTGGAAGCAAGAACATCTGACAGTTTATTCAAATTAGTTTAAATTATAAACACCACAAATTTGGTTTATTTGATTAGTAATCTAGAAATAGTACAGTCTTAAAAATTCTTATTCTCTCTCTCTCCTTTTTTATTTACATTATAATGCATATTTAAAAAAAAAGAAAAAAAAAGACTTTGAATCTGACTTTCACTGAGGCCTAGAGTTTTTGCTCCCCATTTCTAAAATGTGTTATATGATGTTATTACTGTCACACCCTCAGCTCGTTCCCTTAGCCCCAGTCACCATTGCCAGTCACCATCCACTCAATCTCCCATGCACCGCTCACGTGAACCGTCACCTGAATACTGATCACCTGCACCTGCACCAGCAATCACCACACCTTTAAATACTCACCTCACTCATTCACTCACCGGCTGGAATCAAGCTTACATGGACGCTCTTTGTGGATCTTCTGCCTGCTTCTTGTGGACCGCATTGTGACTCTGTGGAGATTCAGTTACAGCGATTAAGGGAAGTGACTCTTTGTTGTCAGGCCTAGCTTTGTGCTTGAACTCACCTATTGATCAGTGCTTGAAGATTCACCGTCTGTGACCACACTTACCTGCTCTGTTGAAATCCTATGTTAATAAAACTTCACGAAAGTACTTACCCGTCTTCTCCTCTCCTTGTGTGGATGTGACAGGATTCCAGCCCAGAAAAACAGAACTTCATATCTCCCATGGATGTTAACGCTGCTGCTCAGGGAGCGGCTTCGGACCCGTTCACCGAAATGGTGACTGCTCTCCGCCAAGTATTACAGTCAGTTTCACCACCCACCGAAACTAGTGCTACCACCACCAACAGCACGCCCCTTGCACGTCCCGCGTGCTATGCGGGTGAACCGAGTGGCTGCGGTGGGTTTATTCTGCAGTGCTCACTGTTCATCAACGCAAATACCAGTAAATTCCCCAATGAGGCCACCAAAGTCGCCTTTATGATCTCTCTCCTCACCGGACGAGCGCTACAATGGGCAGAGGCCCTTTGGAACTCCCAGAGTCCGGTTCTATCCTCATTCGACGCCTTCGTCACCCACCTCCAGGAAGTGTTCGGGGTGGCTCTAACTCCTCTTTCAACCCATGATGAACTCTTAAATCTCCGCCAGGGAGCCACGGAAATACATGACTACACTCTCCGTTTCCGGACATTAGCCGCCACCAGTGGTTGGAACCAAACTGCCCTGCTAGCTGCATACCGTAAAGGTTTAAAGCCCCAGATCAGAAAGCAAATGGTCATTTACGACGATAATGTCAATCTCGAGACGTTCATCAGAAAAACTATAAATGTTGCTCAACACCTCTCGGCCTGTGCCTCCCCGGCCTCATATACCATCTCTCCATCAGCCAGAACGCCCTCGCCCCAACGAGACCAGGAGGAACCCATGAACACCGACTCCTACCGCCTAGATGCCTCTGAACGGAGACGCCGCATTCAGCAGCGGCTATGTTTATACTGTGGCGAGGCCACTCACCTGATCCACGCCTGCCCGGTCCGTCCGCCTCGCCCAATGGTGAGTACAGTTTCCATTACCCCATCTGTATCTCACATACCTCATATCAGAGCCCAGATCACAATTAACTCACACAATCTTTCCATCCATGTCCTGGTGGATTCCGGAGCCGCAAGCAACTTCGTCTCTTCTCACTTCGTAACCAAGCACCGTATACCCATCGTCCAGAACGAGACCACTTACCGTATCACTACCATCCAAGGATCACCATTGGGCGGTGGCAAAATAACTAAAAGGACACACGAGCTGGAGCTCGTTCTGCCCCACGGACATCGGGAACGACTGGCCCTCCTCGTACTTCCTCGCGCTACTGTTGACGTCGTCCTGGGTAGGCCGTGGCTGGCCCAACATAACCCACAAATCAACTGGAGCACAGGGGAGATCCAGGCGGGGACCCGAGATGCCAGAGTCACATTCACCATCCACCAGTCCAGAATTCACAGTCTGCGCCGCCGCACCTTCAATTGCACTCCACCTCCATGGGTAGACCTGCCCTTTACTCCTCTACTCCGATGTGTTCAGCAAGGAACAAGCCACCCGATTACCACCACACCGGCCCTGGACTTGTATCGACCTGCTGCCAGGTGCCAAGCTAC